>NC_088709.1:22894242-23194242 GCF_963576615.1 Watersipora subatra
ATATGTAGTTTGAAAGTTGGAATGGCAAATGTTGCTATATGTTAAATACAAATAACTTTTCTGATCAAAGACTTTTTTATTATCCGGGCAACGCCAGGTAACACAGCTAGTTTATATATATATAACCTAGCTGACCACCAAACCTCAATAATCAAAAACATTCTAGCATCAGTCAACCTGCGCCTCTCCGCAATATCATCCAATCAAGATATATTTAGACAAAATACGAAAGAACACCGAGAAGCCCTTAATAGAAGTGGATACCATCATAAATTGACATTTAGTG
This sequence comes from Watersipora subatra, assembly GCF_963576615.1. Lineage (NCBI taxonomy): Eukaryota > Metazoa > Bryozoa > Gymnolaemata > Cheilostomatida > Watersiporidae > Watersipora > Watersipora subatra. The sequence continues at coordinate 22,894,529 of NC_088709.1, forward strand.
AGAATACAACATCGCGTAACACCAGAAACAAATGCAGGAGAAATATACTTTGGTATAACCCACCTTTCTCTAAAAATTTTGCCACTAATATGGGAAAGCTTTTTTTAGAGCTCTGAGTAAAGAATTTCCCAAAGATCACAAACTTTATTCGATATTTAATAGAAACAATTTAAAACACTTAGCTATAGCTGCATGAAGAATATTGGACAGATTATTGCAAATAACAACAAAGCGCAGCTATCAAACGAAAAACCAACAGCAACATGCAACTGTCGAGATAAAGGTACATGTCTCCTGCCAAATGCATGTTCATCTAGTTCTGTCATCTATCAGGCTACAGTTATGACCAATGAACCTGATGCTACCAAACAGACATATGTTGGCCTGACAGAGGGCTCATTCAAGAAAAGATTTTACAACCATCGTAGCAGCTTCAACAATCCATCAAAACGAACTTCAACAGAACTAAGTAATTATATATGGCAGCTTAAAGATCCATCCAGTACAGTTTCTGCAAAGCATTTCTGCATCGGCAGTTTGCAGAAGAACAAGCACAGTTGCAGCATCACATAGATGAGCGAGCACTAGTAACACCACCTTCACCAGTTCAACATTTTAGCTGCCGTACACAACATAGACCTTTGACCTTTACTAGTACTAAAGCATTGTATTTTAAAAGCATCACTTGTCTTTGGTCTGCTACAGTAGCTGTGCTAGGTTAAACCTTTTCTCTACTTTGTTATATTTCTCAAGTGAATTAGATAGGATAACTCCAATTCAACCTCCTTAACCTTTTCATAAATCTTTTCTTTCTTGTTTAATTTAGATTATTATTAAATGTCTTTGGGTTGATAATAATATACCTGATTTCTCAGTCAAGACGAGCCACCTTGATAGATTTGCAAATACAAAACGAAATCCTAGAGCGTTATCAAAGTAGCCGATAGCTTTCATTTCAAGCTGCGGATGTCTTCAGTAACCTTCTTGATGAAATACAGTCATACTTCGACTTACGAGCTTAATGCATTCCGAGACTCAGCTCGTATGTCAATTTACTCGCATGTTGGTGCAATTTATGTATATATAGAACAATTAAATATATATTAATTGGTTTCTATACTCTAAAAAATGCAAATAAAACACTCAAAACAAGATATTGTAACAGAAAAAATATGTTGGTTGTTGTCCTAACTTACCACATGTTTTCAAAAAGCATCAAATAAAAAACAATGCAAAGAAATGTGATTAATTAAAATGTAAAATTAAATACATACAGTAGCAGCTAACGCTACCATTTGCCAGGGAGGGAGATATAAGTGTCATTCATCATTACAACAGTTGAATTTGATAAATTTGGATTTTATCAAAGTCCTAAAAAACAAACTTAAAAGCAAACCTAAAAGCAAACTTTCATTTTTCGTAATTAAAATTTCTTCGGCGTTCATAGTAGGAAGTTTCTCGCTAGTTAGCTAATTTTTCCTTTGTTTCGCTTTCACGACTAGCCGGCCGCTTTAAGATAAACCTATCTAAGGACGTTTGACTTTGTCGCCCTTTCAATGTGTTGCGATTAGGACGAACACTGGTGTCGTCACAAAGGGTTAATGCACGACCACTAGCCAACTTGTCCGAAAGTCTATTTTTATAATTTTTAAAGATAGCACCGGCCTTTTAACAACCGGCCTTTTCGCCTTTTAACCACCGGCCTTTTCGCCTTTATTGAAACATAGTTTCAGTTACGCTGTCACCGGCCAATTGTTTATCTTTTATCCAATGCCTGAGCAGTCTCTCCATCAGCGGTGTTGAAGATCGCTGCGTCGTTTAGAAACTATGGTTAGTCCTTTTGCAAACTAAATGCCCTATATATAACCCGTCGGTTTGATAATTGTAAATGTATTTCTGTCATATTGCTGAGCTAGATCAATCACGCATACACATTTCGCATATTTTACAATGATTTCCCGTTTAATATCAATTGTTATCATTTGCTTTTTCTTTCCATTATCTTTCATTTTACTGGCAAACTTTCGGTCTACGCACTGTACTTTTAATTCACATAACTCTGCACTGAAAATTGCGCACAGAAAACTCTGTACAAAAGTATAACCTGAGTAGTTGAAAAATACAGAGTGATGCTGTTCTCATGAAACACCTCCGGCATACTTGGCAACTGACTCACGTGCTCGTATCTCAAACATTGCTCGTATGTTAGTGCTAAAACTTGCTTAAAAACTGGCTCGTATCTCAAGTTTTTCGTACGTTAGAGCACTCGTAAGTTGAAGTATTACTGTGATGGTGTTATGACGGAAATTGTGCGTTCTTAAATACTCGAGTTAACAAGAGGGCGTGAGGGGATTAACAACCCGAGCGAACTAACCACACAATCCCGTATAACAATGATTATTAATTGCACTCGCTTGGAGCAAGAGTTTTATGCGTTTAATATCTTATTTCCTAAAACATTATTAATATTAGTTTTACTAGCAGAGGCACGTAAGTAAATGATTATTACATGTTTGCAGTTATTATTAAAAACTTAATAAAATGAAAGTACACAGATATCTGTAATACCTGTATTGAAGAGAGAGCGCACGGCCAGTTGGGCACTCCTTCTAGCACGTCCGCAACCAGCCACGACTAGCGTGGATTTGTTTGTTGGGTCAGTCAGTCAGCAGAAGGATCACACACGTCTATCCACCATGAATCCAGGAGAGAGAAGAGGACACGCCACGTAGATAGTGGAATCAGATCTCCCTCAGCTCCGGCAAGTGTAGACAGGATCACTTCCGTTTATTCACTTCAGTAAATTATCCTACTAAAAGAGAACTTGGGCTACAGTTCATGACGTAGTCTTGCTGACACGAATCTATTGGCTAAGGAAAAATCGCGCCGCCCTTAGGCTAATTCAAACGGCAATTGCGACGCAATGCGATAGGCGCCTTTACCACAGTACAGCGCAAGCCGTGAGAATCAACCCGGCACAGGGCGTCGAGAGTTATCCAAAGTAGGATGACAACTCCAAGTCTCAATCGGTAATTAAAAACTACCGAAACCGGATATAACATTTCTCGCTGACTTTTAGAATTCACAGTCCTCTGTGACAAAAATATCAATTTAATGAGGAGGAAAAATAGCATCTCCCATTAAACCAAGTGATGACCAGGAATATACATCTAGTCAAAATGTGCCTAACATATACAAAAACAATTTTTTTTTTTTTTAGATTTCTATTTCACACAATGAGAAGAACAGCCATGTGACTTACCATATATGTGGAAATATACCACCTGTTAATTGTTGAGCACACAGGAAGAGAGCAACGTCGGTCCGACACCCACCATTGGAGAGTAAGCATACACAGCAGATTAAATAGGGTCGGTGGTGTCTTCGACGTCTCAATTGGCCTATGCTACACCTACTGATAAAGCAGAAGCATGTAGCTGGTTATTACGAAAATGATGTATGATGTGTATATATAAATTCATTATCATCATTTGAATAATATATGGTGTAAAGCATATCATTATAAATACATATCATTATAAATACCGACTGGGCAGCAAGAATCGACTGTCCGCAGTCGGAAAGATGTCACAACACAATAACAGGCCTAATGAAAGCCCGCAACCATAAATATCACAGTTGCTAGGTTAAATATGCATTAATACGATAGTTGTTCATTGTTATGAATAAATAGATATCACAACCGAGACAACCAAAGGGTCACAACACTGGATTAAGCATAATATAGTATAGGTGAGTATTATGATAGCATAGTATAGGTTAGTATTATGATAGCATAGTATATTGTCATGATCCTGCCCTAGTGGCTATATGCAAATGCAGGATCCCTATTCTTTTTGGGTTTTCTCCGCAGAGCGTATCTACCATCAGCTCTGGCTTTTACTGAGGGACCACTGGAGGAGTCATTGCGAAAGGAAGGAGGGGCATACGACAGTCGGGCGTCCTGTGAAGATCCGCTTAACATGGGTAAACCACCAACTCGCATGTTACCAGCAGCAGAACCAAGATGAGATCTATGAGAAGGGACATCGAGATCGGAATCAAGATGTGAAGACTCGTTATTCTGAATGTCCATATCAGGTGAAGAGTCGTGGAAGCAATTAGAATCATCATCTGATGAATGAGGCGAGTCGAAGTCGACTCCAATGTCAGAGCTATTACCACGAACAAGCGGTCCACGGTAAAGTTTGAGATTATTGAGATGGACACGTGGAGGTGTCTGACCTGGATCATTGAACAACTGAATATCAGCATCTGTGTCGGAAATCCATTTTATGATGTAAATGCCGGTCCATCGCTTGATGAGCTTTGACGTCCGGTTTTTGTAACCGCGACGATTGTAGTAAAGGACGGCGTCACCAACTTTTAGATTGGTAGGATTAGTATTCCGATCATAGTACTTCTTTTGTTTTTCTTTCCCTTTGCTGATGTGTTCTCTTGCGAGATTCCAAACAGCGCTCATCCTGTCATGCATATTTTCTGCGTAAGTGCCTTCAGTGATCTCCTCTCGAACTTGAGGTTTCGTCAAGTCGAATGGCAGTCGTACTTCTCGGCACATGAGTAGGAGACTTGGGGAAGCGTTGATGACTGTGTGTCTCGAGCTGTTATGCGCTAGTTGGCAAAAAGGAACAAACTTGTCCCAATCACGGTGGTTGTCGTCCACAACATGAGACAACATATTGGCAATGCTCCTATTGTATACTTCAACCTGCCCATTCGTCTGAGGATGATATGGAGAGGTCAAACGGTGATCAACGTTAAGGAGTTTATTGACTTGTTTGACAACTTCACTGAGGAAGTTTTTAGCACGATCGCTGATGAGAATTTCACTACATCCATAGCGACAGAAAATGCGTTCAATATAACATCGTGCAACTGTAACGGCAGTTTGATCAGCAGTGGGGATCATCTCACACCATTTAGTAAAGTGATCTGTAAACATCAGGATGTGCTTCATACCTGAGTCAGATTCGACAAACGGGCCTTGGAAATCCACCGATAAGACCTGGAAGGGATAGGATGCCATCTGGTTCTTTAGAGGAACTCGCATGGGAGCTTTAGGATTTTTCCTCTGTTGACAAGATCCACATTGAGCAATGTGCTCAGTGACGAGTCTAGTCATGTGTGGGAACCAATACTGGTCTTTGAGTTTTAACAAAGTTTTAGTGACACCAGGATGTAAAGACATGAGGGATTCATGAGCAGCATAAAGAAGAGCTTTGCGTTGGCTACTCAGAATGGCTAGGAGCAGTTTCGAGTCTTGATTTTTGTATAGAACCCCATTTATGATGCTGAAACTCTCGCTAACGTTTCGTACTTGGTTACAGTTTCTCTTGGTCATGTCCGGAGGAAACTTAGACTTTTCCAGGAACATCTTGATCGGACCAAGATAATAGTCACGACTTTGTGCGATACTCATTTCATTATCTACCTTGTCAAGATCAGTGTTTAGTGCAACAACTAACTCGGCTCTAGAGAGAGCATCTGCAACACTGTTATGCTTGCCTGGAGTGTGCTCGATCTCATAATCATAGTCAGCGAGTTGTACCGCCCATCTGGCAAGCCTAGGGCTCAACTCAGCTTTTTTCAGGATGTATGTACAAGCTTTGTTGTCAGTGCGGATCTTGAATTTAGTGTTCAAAAGGTAATGTCGAAAATGTTTGACACTACTCAAAATGGCATACAGCTCTTGTTCACAGGCGTCCCATTTACGTTCAGCCTTGTTAAGAGTTTTTGAAAAGAATGCTATAGGATGGTCCTTGCCGTCGTCTCGAATTTGAGAGAGTACACCTCCAACAGCTATGGACGAAGCATCTGTAGTTAAAATGAACTGACGTGACAGGTCAGGGAAACACAGTATAGGTGCTGATGTTATATGTGCTTTGAGTATCTCTGTGGCTTTCTGACATTGTTCAGACCAATTAAAGGGTAGGTCCTTATTGGTGAGCTGTATGAGAGGAGCAGCTATTTTACTGAAACCTTTAATGAAGCTCCGATAGAAACCGAATAGACCTAGGAGTCTTCGAACACCGCTTTTGTCTTAAGGATTGGGAAACTCCACAATCTTCTTAACGTTATGCGGGGCCACAGCCAATCCGCTTTGTGAGATTACGTGTCCTAGGTACAACACTTCCTTTTGACAGAAGAAACTCTTTGAAAGACGGTACTTCAACCCAGCATAACGTAAACGGGTGAAAACGGTTCTCAACAGCCTTAGATGTGAGGGGAAATCCTTGGACGTCATTATCCAATTGTCTAGATAGACTGCACTACTGCCCTCACTTATTAAGTCGGCCATTATTGCAAGCGACAATCGGGAAAAGGTAGATGGTGATCCCGAGGCACCTTGCGGCATTACTTTCCATTTATAGGGCCCCCATGGTGTGATGAATCCGGATTTCTCTTGTGAAGATTCGTGCAAAGTGACTTGAAAGAAACCTGAGCAGAGGTCGATTGTGCTAAAACATTTCTTTTCATGCATGATTTCGGCTACATTATCTATAGAAGATAGAGCCATAGAATGTTTAACTGTCACAGCATTAAGCTTTCGGTAATCAACACAGAAACGCCAACTATTATCTTTCTTCTTAACAAGAACAATTGGAGAAGACCATTCCCCAGTACCAACTGTGATCAATCCTTGTTTCTGCATTTCATCCAGCTGTGCTTTGACTTCGGCACGGAGTCCGATGGGAATATTATAAGGTTTGCTACGAATCGGAGAAATACCAGGAAGCGTCTCTATAACATGTTGGACAATCTTGGTCCTACCAAGCTCAGAAATGGATTCACTGACAATGTCATGGAACTCGTTCAAGAGTTTACGAAGTTGTGGCTTTTCATGCTCGTCGAGCATGGACTTATCTAAGTTGACCTGATCACCTGGTCTCATCCTACTAGCATTCGGACGCCTGGGATCAGTCACTGTGGTAGTCATAAGAGCGTCGTTGTCAACGATTTCGATCTCACCGATGACAGAATATACTCTGATTTCCCGTATGTCCTTACTCGTGTTCATCACAGGTATGCATATCTTGCTGCCTTGAATTCTATTTACACATCTACCAACGAGCAATGATTTTGGGACATGGCGGTTACTACCTTCAAAGACGCATTGTCGATTGTGTAATCTGTCAGTAGTGACATGAGCGACAATGACTACTTCGGATAGTGGAGGAATTTTCACAGTGTCAGCCACTGTGACGGCGTTTAATTGATGGAACTGACCCATAGGCAGAGTCAGATTGTGGAAGCTGAACGTACACCGGCTAAAATCGTAGGTCACCTCACCTAATCTCCTGAGAAAATCCGTTCCCGTGATAACCTCCTGGCTGATGTTCGAAATCACAGACAGGGTATGGTTGAATGTCTCAGAACCCATGGTGATATTTACACAAGTTGCACCCAAGACTTCGAGAGAGTCATTGGTAACACCAGTAGCTTTCAGGGATGAGGAATTTAGTTTTAATCTTAGTTCTTTAGCAATGTCACTTCGGAGTAGAGAGATTGAAGCTCCAGCATCTGCGAGGGAGATGCATGCTCTACCGTTCACCGTAATTGGTATGAGAGCCTGACATTGATTCTTTAAAACTTTATGATTACCGATCATATTAACACGTGTACTGCGGAGATTGGGTGATTGACCAGATAGTCAGCTTGGGTGATTACGATAGAAGGAAGGCCAGTATATGCCGTTAGAGTCAGGATTTGGCTCGGACTCTGTTGGTAAAACTGGGTACAATGGGCGATACGCACTAGCAGAGGATTCTGTAGGAGCTGTGGGAAATGGACAAGTGTGTCCAGGAGATGGATGATACCCACATTCAATGTCGTTAGCTTGTGGACCATTGGCTGGTGCTATCGACTGCTCCTCTGATTCTTCATCTGGGCTGCTCGAGAGTTCATCTAGCTCAGCGTCAATATGGGCTACCATTTGGGTTTTTCGACCAGGGAGTCGAAGAACGAAATTAGGGCAGCACCTTTTTCTTAACTGAGTCAAGACGATGCAAAAACCAACCAAGGTAACCAGAATATTACAGGCGAATGTCCACAGCTCATAACCGGAAGCAACATGACCACCAAAAGGAAAGCGAAGAGAGAATTACCAAGGAGTGATTCTTTTGATTCAATTACATTTTTCTCTAAGGAATTGTGTTTATAACTTTGGATACCCATAGCTGTAAGTACTCGCCTTTGTCGGTCAAGGGTGGACAGTAAAGTGTTCATGCTAATGTGATTACTGAAGTTTTGCCAATTAAGTCGGTGTAGATTGCTAAATACTGCCTCATGAAGAACTACTGGATGTGCACCTAGCTTTATATCAGGTAATCCTAAGTGTGAAATGTTGTTTAAAGGAGTGAGCGTGCCCTCTACTTGGTAATGATAGGTACTACCATTGAGTCGTACTACAGTCATTGATATTTGTGAACAATCAACAGTATAAGTGTCTCTATGCACAATGTTAGTCTCAGGATCAAGGTAACCTGTATGTGTAGTCCCACCTATCTTAACCTCTATCGGAAGGTAATTAGAGCAATTGTTTTTCTTCATGGGTAAAAGTTTATATATGTCAGGAGACAGCTGAGTGCATGGAAATATTTCCAATACACCAGGTGCGATGGTAGCAGTCAAGTAGGGGTTCTGAAACAAGTATCTTGCACGCATTGTTGGGTGTTTTTCCATGAGCATTGTAACTAACTTCAATGTTTCAGAAAGACCATGACACGCGTAGTAATAGCTGTTCCAAAACTCACGAACAATATTTTCATGTTGTAATGTCACTATAGCTTGAGCAAGCACATTATTTGATGCTACACCATCACCAGAGAGTCGATAATCCTTATCAATTACTGTTTTAAGCGATGTCAAGTTTACTGGACTCATGAACCTTACCATCAACCCCTGATCTGACATGCTAGTTTTATTACTATCGCAGTCTTCACGTGAAAAGAAGCCATGTTCCTTGAAAGTTAGCGCGGTATTTTTATCATCGCTAACAAAGTGGTCATTATATAACTTCCCTTTTACCGTATACCAGTTTTCGTATGCACAGTAGGTTTCTTTATTGATATTCCACAACAAGATAGATTGATCAGAAAGGAGACAGCTACCCCGATCGTACGTACAATGAGTTACATCGCCAGCTGGAGATTCAAACATACTAGAGCCGTGTCGTTTAAATACTGAACTCTCAATCATACTACATTGATCAGCCGTGAAAGAATGTTTTTTACAACAGTATTTATATTCCGCGTTAATCTCATTTTGAGTTAAAAAGACACCGTTATTACCAACTAAGTTTCTAGCGGAGCAAGTGAGGTGAGTGACCATACATTCACATTCTTCTCTGGTAACTGGTAATTGAGAAGTAGTATCTGTTTTCGTTTTAACATCAGAAAAAATGACATAGTAGTAGTAGTAGTTTGCCGAAACTTTGTGCATTGATATGCTTTAGATTGCCATTCTACAATGTTTTGTTGGTATACTTGTAGTTGCATATCTTGAGGAACAGTTTTATTGGGGTACGTTGTGTTTGGTGTGCATTCATAGGTATGAGTGATGTTATAAATGTGGGAAGGTTCAGGAGAAGACCCACAGACCATAGGGTTGTCAGGAAGAATGACCTGAGCTGACTCAGTGCTACCGATTAGGGCCAGAACCATCATGAGGGTTAATGAGAAACAGTCACTAGCTTTGAGTTTGGAGCCTCGAGATGTAGGCCGTCTCTTGAGCGGGTCTGTCTCAACCATGTTTACTTTAGCTTCAGCGACCTGTTGGGGCTGAGTAAGATAGAATTCGGCGTATTGAGATGGGTTTAGGTCCCTTGATTCGATAACATTTACACGCTTTCAAGGACAACGATTAGCCCAATGCTCTGGCGAACCACATGTCCAGCAACCATTGTTGCTAGTTTTGGAACGACTGTTGTTAGATTGAGGTTGTTGGCTATAATTCTGTCATCTGTGTTGTCGCTCCTGCCTTGGAGGATTGTTATTAGGTTTGCCGAAAGACCTTCGGTTATCTTTGGCTCTTGGGGGATGATCAGAATTATGTTGCTGCGGTTTTTGGTAGGATCTATCCTGTCGGTAGTTGCTTTGAGGTTGCTGATTCACCTTTGGTCTTGTGTCTTTATCCCTTACTTGTTCTTGCACAAGACGCTTTAAGTCTTCCACTTGTCGCTGCAGTGGAGCGATCAGTGGTTCGAGAGAACTTGTCTCAACGGCCATAACCTTGGAAGGAGGTTTGTGGTAGAGTTCGCCAAGCTCAGCCACTTCTGCCTCGTGAACAGCTTTACTCAAGGTCAGTTTGCCCTTGGAACTTAGACTTTTCCGGATAGAGTCCCGTAGTCCTTGGATGAAAATATCGACAAGGAAAGTATCCTTGTACTTATCAGGAATGTCACTGTAAGCCGTGTCCGCTATAGAAGCCAGTTCAGCGTAGTAATTTCCAACCAATTTCTTTCCTTGCTGGATGGTGTATAATCCTCGTCCTTGGAGGTTGCCATGGGCTTTAAAGACTTTATCTAATTCTCGTCTCAGCAAGTTATAGTTGGCTGCAATGTGTGGCTTCTCTTTAATAATTCGTTTATATTTAGTGTACGCGGCACTTTTGAATCTGTCAGGGAGAGCCAGTGCTAGCTGGTCAGCAGAGTACCTATAAGGTCTTATTCTAATTTCCCACTTCTTAATGAAGGCGTCCCAAGATTCTCCAGGACCATTTGAGAAATCTTCCATATTGTGGAAGTCTGGCAATACCATTGGCACAGGTACGTAATTGGTTGGCGGAGGATATGCTGGCTGCATGCTCGGTAAATGCGCCAAACCATTTGAAGGTTGCTGAGGTTGTGGAGCTGGGAAACCAGCTGGTGCTGATCGGGGCGGAGCCCGTGTGGCTTGTGGCATGCCTGGTTGGCAATCTTGAGAAAATGGGTTTGTGTCTGAGGATGATCTTCGCCTGAACAGCTCGTTTGGCTGAAGGAGTCTGTTTAGAGCTGCAGCAGGGGTTGCAAAAGGATCATCAGATCTGACAGGGTCTCTTTCCTTGCACCCCTTGCTAATTATCATGTCCCTCATTTCTTGAGACAGAGAGTCCCAAAACCTGCATACCTCCCGTTGCTCATCGAGAGACCTTAACTGACGTTGCACCCTAACGTCTTGCGATCTAACTTCGTCCATATCCTCATCGAAGTTTTGAGCATTGGCCATTTCATACCAATTATTAGTGTTTTAAACCGTATTTTATTATGTTATTATTATTATGTCAAGAGTTACGCTGATTACAGCCCCCAGAAAATCAACAGTGAGTCCTCAAACGCAGGAAAACACTGGACAGGCAGTGAAGCTAAGTAACCACTCAGTACCTACGCCGAGGCACTACACTGCCAAAGGGTCAACAGGACGAATCCACACCACACAACAGTATGATGAAAGCAAACACACGCCGGTGTTGCAACAGCCGGATCAAACACCAGCTAAGACCCTAATAAGAAGGCGCTACGCCAATTGCAAGGTGGCCGACCGAGCAACTTACAGGCGAGGCAAGGCTAGCCAAAATTAACAGAGAGCTGGGGCTCTCTACAACGCTCAACAAGAGACGTAAACAGACTGGTGTCTCACACGCAGTCAAATTTGCAACAGCGAACAAAGTGAACCAGCACTTATGACAATATAACTAGTGCATTAAGGGTAAACACTAACCAATATTATTATTAGTACCTGATGTAAGATATCAGCAAATCTCACACAGAGTAAACCACAAATATGTATATAAATTTTAATAAAAGATAACAGTAACGTTAGCAGTAGTGCTCATCACACTAAGTAACAAAGCAAACCGAATTTTAAACTGTAGAGATGTAAATAAACTTTAATAAAAGATAACGGCAATGTTAGCAATAGTGCTCATCACACTAAGTAACAAATAAAACCGAACTTTTTAATTCAAATTTTAAGAAATATTGCCTAGCTAAAAAAAATCGTTTTAGCAAGCAGAATGAAATAAAACAAAACTAGTACCTGCTTGAAGGAACAGGCATCTCCACCAAATGTTATGACGGAAATTGTGCGTTCTTAAATACTCGAGTTAACAAGAGGGAGTGAGGGGATTAACAACCCGAGCGAACTAACCACACAATCCCGTATAACAATGATTATTAATTGCACTCGCTTGGAGCAAGAGTTTTATGCGTTTAATATCTTATTTCCTAAAACATTATTAATATTAGTTTTACTAGCAGAGACACGCAAGTAAATGATTATTACATGTTTGCAGTTATTATTAAAAACTTAATAAAATGAAAGTACACAGATATCTGTAATACCTGTATTGAAGAGAGAGCGCACGGCCAGTTGGGCACTCCTTCTAGCACGTCCGCAACCAGCCACGACGAGCGTGGATTTGTTTGTTGGGTCAGTCAGTCAGCAGAAGGATCACACACGTCTATCCACCATGAATCCAGGAGAGAGAAGAGGACACGCCACGTAGATAGTGGAATCAGATCTCCCTCAGCTCCGGCAAGTGTAGACAGGATCACTTCCGTTTATAGTCAAGGGAGGAACGGTTGTCAGTAAATTATCCTACTAAAAGAGAACTTGGGCTACAGTTCATGACGTAGTCTTGCTGACACGAATCTATCGGTTAAGGAAAAATCGCGCCGCCCTTAGGCTAATTCAAACGGCAATTGCGACGCAATGCGATAGGCGCCTTTACCACAGTACAGCACAAGCCATGAGAATCAACCCGGCACAGGGCGTCGAGAGTTATCCAAAGTAGGATGACAACTCCAAGTCTCAATCGGTAATTAAAAACTGCCGAAACCGAATATAACAATGGGAATAGAATATTACCTGAACTCAAACTGGGCTGTACATTACACCATCGAAGATAAACCACCTGAACAATTGTACATTAGCATCCGCTTGTCTTTGGGCATCTTGCTAAATGGATCTACGATATTCGTTATCGCTCTCGGTGAACATACCGGAAGTAAAGTCAAGATTCAACTCATCAATATGGCAGTAGCTGATTGTTTCGCTGCCATTCTCCATTTTGGATATTTAAATCCTTACATTCTATTTCGGTCACCCGAGTATTGCTTCTGCTCTTTCGTAGGATCAAATGTAGCGTATATCGGACACATCTCTATTAGTATTGAACGATGCACAGCTATATTTTCTCCATTCAAAGCAAAGAATTTTCGAACAATACATGAAATAATAGTAGCTGTTGTTGTTTGGTTGTTTGGCGGTATGTACACAGTTCTACAACTTCTCAGAGAGTACAACTACGTAGGCTCACCTACCATATGGACTATTGTGGCAGTAGTGCTCCAATATTCAGTGCCTACTACCGTCGCAATCGTCTGCTACACTATGGTCATTGTCAAACTCTGCATGAGAAAACATAGTAATATTTTTCAAAATTCTACAGATCTAGAAAAGGACACAACTATAAAGGTTTGGATTATACTGGTTGATAGATGGTACGTATTTAAACTTTTAGAAAGCAGCTCAAACACAATACTTATTCAGTTTGTCAAACTAACCTTTTGTCGAAGATCTAGGGAGCCATTGCATAAAGTAGATAAAGGCTGACGCAAGGATGCTGGTGCATTACTTGATAATTAACCCAATAATTCTTTCTCTATACATTCATGTACAAAAATACATTTATATATAACCTCATGCTACAGGCAGTATTATTTCTACTATTGAAGCCTTATCGGTACAGCTTAGAGCTGACAATGGGAGTTATCTTCCTTGTCAGCTCTAAGCTGTACCGATAAGGCTTGTCTTGTCTCACAAGCTTGAAGAAAGTCATGGTGCTGACTCGATATGCTCAAATCACAAAAGTGATTGCATCAAACAGAAGCCAATATTGTCAGCCCTCTCACAAGGAACTCAACCAAACTAAATTAAGAAAACAAAATACTTATGCTACAGACCGGACTGATCCGGCCTCATATTGAATGTATATGTATGTACATGTATATATGAAAAATATGAATAAATGTACATATCTTTGTATAGTTATTTTATATATAAATTACATAGTTTTTAATAGTACAAAAATGTATAAACTGCACGTAACATACTTTTAGTTTGCTATTGTGCTCCGTAAAATTTTAGGAGTTTATTACAAAGCATACTGAGTAAAAAACATGTCTGCAGGAGGTTATATTTGTTACCACAAAAGTATCTGGGAGTCATTTACTTAAAGGTTGACTTGCAACAAAATTCACATTACAGTTATTTAGTATCATAAGATTCACCATGTCTTACTCTGTTGTGTTGTAGGTGCCAAATATGTGGAAATGTGATTACAAGCTCTTAAAAGCTAAAAACGAACAGTTAATCGCAGCCACACGAGACCGCCGTAGTTTGGATTCTCTTTCCAAAACGGCTCAAATGTGACGTAGTTGTGGTAGATGGTTTCTGTTTACACTTTCCTGCAACCTTATTCGTCGAGATACTTTCACAAATTTACTTCACGCATTCATTAAAACCATGTCTATTGTTCTTACGCGTCTGTTTTATCGTCATTGTAATGCTGTTTATTTTAGCAGCGATATCTTATAACTTACCGTAAAAATTTGTTTAATTTTATAGCCTTTGCTTGAAGGAGTACATATCACTGTCTGATAATCAAGACGAGCCTGTTGGTCTCCTGTGATACTCGAAAAGTGCTACAGAAATTATTTGCGAAGTATTGGGTCACATGATCAGATTACAACTTGCCGATTAGACCAAGCCAAAACAGGACTGTAAAGTAGCGAGCATCTATATTTGATACAGGGTCTTTGGTAAAACCTTAAGTGTTTGTCATAAACTAGTGCTACGACAGGTTTTATATTGAGCTTTTTATTGGCCTTTCAATTCACGTGAGAATATCACGTGACAAGACAATAATCTAACTGTAATGACAATGTCAGAGAAATAAAGAGATTCCAATCTACGACGGCTTTTCGTTTTTGAGCTTTTAAGAGCTTGTAATCACATTTCCACGTACTTGGCACCTACAACAAAACAGAGTAAGACATGGTGAATCTTTTGATACCAAATAACTGTGATGTGAATTTTGTTGCAAGTCAACCTTTAATATTTTCCTTTAGACAGTAGACTCTATGTTAGCCGACACTTACCAACTAGGGTGTATTGTTATCCTTGAAGTGTAGTACCAGGGATACTATTCATTGACTACAACAGGTTCACAATTCATAAAAATATACACTTTCCTTGCAAAGAATAAGCATCCGGTTATATCGTAATAAAGAGATTGTAGTGCAGGCAACTTCCTCAGCAGTAAATAGCAAGGTCTGTGCAGTCCCTCTGACAGCATTGCCTAAGGCTAGTTTACAATAATTATATCGCCATATGTGGGGGTTGTCTACTCGACAATTATTGGTCTGATGTGCACCTTAAACCATTAGCATCGCTAAGGGGATGCGGATACATCATTCAGCAATGATAGTATACAATGACCTGTACAATGTGCATCAATTCAGCAATGATAGTATACAATGACCTGTACAATGTGCATCAATTCAGCAATGATAGTATACAATGACCTGTACAATGTGCATCAATTCAGCAATGATAGTATACAATGACCTGTACAATGTGCATCAATTCAGCAATGATAGTATACAATGACCTGTACAATGTGCATCAATTCAGCAATGATAGTATACAATGACCTGTACAATGTGCATCAATTCAGCAATGATAGTATACAATGACCTGTACAATGTGCATCAATTCAGCAATGATAGTATACAATGACCTGTACAATGTGCACCAATTCAGCAATGATAGTATACGGCCTATATCCATATTTCCCAAAATCTGTGTTTGTTTTTATGAATGCTACTGCAAGATTAGTACTTTGTCATCTCATAAATAACCACATCGTATGATAGGAACTCTATGTCTCAGACTATTTGTTGATATAAACAATGTTATCACGATGATCACCGATGTACTGTGGGACATGGACAATATAGTATGTACCAGCCTTCAGTGAAACTATAGCTACGATATTAACTCATATTGGTCGGTTGTTTATAGAATTTCAATGGGACATGTTTTTGAAACTTTTGTGATCTTACAGGAAATAATTTAAGTATCTAACCATGCATGAGAGACAGGCTAATCATCCTGGTTGACACTCTATCAACGAATCAGTTGCATTACTTTACACACCAGGTTATCAAATCTAGTGATAGCTAACCACATTCATGGTCATTCATAAGATAAGCTATTATTGACACATGATCTCTTGATAAGGAAACAATACCAGCCAACCAAACATGTTTTGAATACACAATGTGCACTTATAGAATGTGCACCATTTAAGCAATGGAAATATATTTGGTCAATATCAATATTTCCCAGAATCTGTATTTCTCTTCATTAATGCTACTGCAGGGCTAGTACTTGGTCATATCATTGACAACCACTTTGTATAATGGAAGCTCTATGTTGCAGAATATTTGTTGATGTAAACGCAAATGTGTTTGTGATAATGTGAACAATGTTATCCCAGACAATCACTGATGTGCTGTGGGACATAGATGATATAGTATGTGCCAGCCTTTAGTAAAACTAGGCTAAATATTAACTAAGCTATTTAGTTGTTGATGAAATAAACTGATGAGAATGTCAATAGGACATCTTTTTGACCTTTTGTGACCTTACAGGAATTAAATTGACTATTTTACCATGCACAAGGAAACAACTAATCATCCTGGTTGACACTCTATCAAGGAATCAGTTGCATTACTTCCCACACCGTGTTATGAAATCTAGTGCTAGCTAACCACATTCATGCTCATTCATAAGATGTGCTATTATTGACACATGATCTCTTGATAAGGAAACAATACCGGCCAATACCAGCTAACCAAACATGTTTAGTTAAACAGTTTTAGTACGGGAGTTTCCTATCTCATGCTTTAGTAAAATTTATTGTTTAATGAACAATATCTTCTGTTATCTATTATTTATATACAGTGTGTAATTGTATTAATGTGTGTGGTATTTCCTTTATCTATTACACTAACCGAATACCCGCCGTTGCTGGAGTAACTTTGCTCTTGACTTCTTATGTTCTTAGTCTAGCTTTTTTGTACTATTAATCTCTAAAAGAGGGGAGTAAAGGCCAACGGATGCACGCTGCACATGCACACACAGGGATGGCCTGCTTACAAGTGCTGAACACACTATAGCAGACAATGAGACCACCTGCTTGCAAATGCCTAACACACTATAATTCCATTTGCTGCATGTAGCCTGCTTGTTGCCCAGTCCGATGCTGTCATTTCACAGAAATCCTGGATATCACAGAAAACAATAATTGTATTTATAACAATTATTTTAAACAATAATCAATTATTGTATTTTATTTAAACAGCTGTATGTAATGCTGATGGTGGATGTTATGGTACTAGTCATAGCCTGGTCAATGCATCACTGGCTGGACTGGCTGAAAACACCTACTCCTGAGACCGTGATAGTGACAGAAATCTTTGTTTATCTCTTGTACATCAGCACCTTCTCATCTCCAATTATTTACTTCATATTCAATGTCTATTTCATAGTAAGTCTCTCTTTCTCTATCATAGTTACTTACACTTTGAAAACTTAGACATTGTCTGTCAGATATTTACTATCTTAAGGTAGAGATAAGTACCCATAAGTGAAGTTTATCTTGTTTCCAGTTGGTTAATCTTTTGCAGATAACTGTAAGAAACTAATTGCTTGATTTACTAACATAAGATTTTTATATGTTTTGTTTATTCAAAAATCTTTAAAAATTGATAAAAAAAATTTCGTTTTCCATAGGATCATCATGGGATAAAAAGGTTATCTGAATCGATTTAAAATTCTTGTAATAACCCACACGTCTTATCATAAGTCAACAATATTTTATGTAGACAACAAAACAAATTAATTTCACCAACCAGCATACGATGTGGTTGTCACCCAATACATGTAGGCCTATACTGCTGTTACTAGATGGGTGATATTAAATATAGTAAGGAGAGTGATATATACCTGTTGCTTTGAGCATGATTGGTATGAAAATGTAAATTAATTTTAAACTTTTTTATATGAGAAACATAAGGTACACAGGTGGATATGAATCCTTGTTTAGGCCTGTGCTGTTAAGTTACTGTTTTTTGAGAATGACATGCTGCTCTTTTTCCAGCTACTTATGTCAAGGTCATTATAAGATCATCATATATATTTTGTAGAAAGATGTCTAAAAATTGTCACAACTAATCAAGAAGTTGGTTGGTTGAGAAACATTTAGTCCGAGAAAATAGAAATCTATGCTCTATAATCTACCTACGAGGAATTAGGTAAACCAGCTTACAGCGGATGTTAATTTTAAGACTTGATCCAAAAATTCCTGACACCAAGGGTTGACCCAGCTGTAGCCACTATTTGTGAAAACTTCTGGTGAACAAATAAATTTACTCGAGATACAATGATAGTTTATAGCTGTCTGTATCAATTATTATTACTAGGCCTGTACTCTTATTTGTCAAGTAGAGTGTAGAGTTGGGTTCAGGTTGTTACAGTATAGGCTGACTATAGGCAGCCGCTTAGCTTTTGGTAGAAGATGACTTTATCACGACTGACTGATAAATAATCTTAGCTAGTTTAAGGGTCAAAGGGTCAGCTAATCTTTTTCCTTTATTTGTTTGTTTTTTTTGTTGTTTTATTAAATCAACAAACACAACTTGCAAATATACCAGTAAAAGTGCAAATAAGTTAGTATTTGGAGATGAAGGAAAAAGAAAAGAGTGAGAGGAGAAGAACGGGAGAAATATATGTACATATTCAGGTAGTAAGACTGTAAATACATATGTACATACATACACATTTGTACAGGCGTACATTTATACATTTATATAGATGTACGTCCGTACATATGTGGTACATATTTAGTACATGTATGTGGTAGTACATATGTATTTTCATACATATGTGAGTACGTATGTACATATGTATGTATTGTATCATATTGTATACATTATATTATTACTAATAAAATGACATTTTGTAATTCTCCAGAGTGTTTACAATAGAATGAATAAAAATTTAGCTATATAACTGAAATATAACACTATTTATAAACTGGCACAGCTTGCTCTCAGATCATTTTGTTTGTTTGGTTTAAGAGCTTCTTAGAACTTTTTTTCCATTCAAAGAGTAAAGTATATACTAAACGAGAGAAAAATAAAAAAATTATAAAATTTAAATCTTTGCCAAACATTCCGCTCTACGACAAGAAAATAATATTAAAAGGTGGTCTCCATTATTTAATAATGGTGTCATAAGGAAAGATAACTCCCAAAAACATTTCGCAACTGATTTTAAATATTGTGGTTGACACAGTAATGTAATTGGCAAAATACCAACGAGAGTAGCTAGAATTTGGTTATATGAGAAAAAGACCTCTGCAGAGACATGAAGTCAAAAACTGCCAAGAGTAAATCTCTCATTAGAATAAAAAAGCTAAAAATACAAACAGTAATAAAAATATGTGTAGGAAAGAGAGATAGTGCAAATAGTTTCACTTTGTTACTTTATAAATAGAGTTTAATTTGATCTGCATTTAACCCTTTGACCAGGTATAAGCCCCCCCCCCCCCCAAAAACAACCGAGACTCGTGTAATTTATTTTCGAAAATTCAATAAAATCGATATTTTATGAACATGCATAGCTCAAATCTTAAATTTAGTTCAATGAACAAAATTTTTTGTACATATACATTTATTCACATATCTACTATTCAAAAAAAATTACAACCATGTGCAATTGTCCCTGTATGAAATGCTTGGAAGCATATTTTTCGGTAGAGTCAAACGCTATAACGTAGCCGTGCGAGCCACCATAACAGTACTGTATTGTCCTATTAGGAGACTCCGGAACCATCCGGAGCACATTTCTTCTGTCAAAATCTCGGAAATTGCAAAATCGGCATAGCGCACACGGTGGAAGTACGTGACACTAAAATTCACAGGCCCGAATTCCCTGAGGCGGTTGGGCAGCTGAGTAGCCCCAACCTTTTAGTGATCTTCGGCGGCTAATTAGTAAAAATTTCAGTCTAAGCTCATTCACTTGGAATTTCCAATAACTACCGGTAGGGTAATTACCTAGTGCTCTAGCGCAACGTTGCGCTCTAGCAACTAGCGATGAAGTGGAGAGGCTCACTAATCTCGTATTGTTGGTTGGTGAATATTATTTCTTGAGGTTTTCATGAGAAAATAGTGTTTTGTTGACCTCATAGTTGAAAATTAAAGCTAATATAACATGGTATAATATGATAATTGAGAATAAAATTGATAATGGCTACAATAATATGATTTCTATAAGAGGATAATAAGGTCGTTGATTGAGCTGAGTATATATACATGTATATATATATATATATATATATATATATATATATATATATATATATATATATATATTTTTTTTTTTTTTTATATATATAATTTTTTAAGTTTTTGTTAATGAGGATGACACAATACTCTACTATTCTTATGTCAGTTATGGTTGTAAAGTGACAACCAAAGGTTTTTAATAATTTTAATTCAATGTTGTTAGTATACCAGTGTTAGTAAATAAAATATAGAATGGTCAGTAGTCACAGTATGGCCAGTTAATCAATATCAAATGACAGCTCATTCAGAGGATCTAATATCTCTTCTTTCATAATCTTGATAGCGTTATATTTAAAAGATTGGCTGCCATAGTTCTTATTAATAGATGGTGTTATCAATGAGCATTGTGATCTTAGGCTTATTTGGTGTCTCTCACTATCCTGTTGAACATATTTGTATAGAGCACTGGCCACTGTAGCTACCTCCACTTTGCCTATCAACTGCCTGTAAAAGAAAGAACGCCGTCTGGCGAGAGTATGTAGGCCTAATAATCGACGACCATCAGTTACTGAGAAGGGTTTAGGTGCTTTGCATATTATTCGAACCGCTTTATTTTGGCAAGCCTCAATTTGGTCTGAATGGCATTTACCGAGAAACATAAACAAAGTCGCACAACATTCAAGACGACTTCGGACTATTGAAGTATATATTAATTTAGCATCTTCAACAGACAAAAGATGTCGAATCTTACGAAGAGCATATAAGCATTGTTTTGCCTTGGTCACTGTTAGTTTTATATGCGTATTGAAACCAAAATATGCATCAATTGTGACCCAAAGTAATTTTATATTGTGTTCAATTTGGATTTCAGTGTTGCATAGCTTCAAAGTTCTATTATAATCAACAGCTCGATCCAAGAAAATAATAAATCGTGTTTTTTCAACACATAGAGATAATCCATTAGATAGGTACCAGTTTTACATTTTATTAAATTGTTCTATTGATAGCATCTGAGAATCTAACTGAGTACTTGCTGCAGAAATAATTACTGTATCATCTGCATAGTGTAATAAAAAAATAGATGATAAGTACGACACTGAGTTTCCGCCATTGTCGACGCAGAACAAAACCTTTAAAATGGAAATGGTGGCCCTGAGAAGGGCCGAGGTGGTTGGTGGGACTACTGGCACTCAGAAGTCAATTTTGACTGGTGATTCCAGTAGCCCGAGAGGGTCACTATCATCCCCGATGGAGTCTACCGATGGGCGGACGATCTTGGACTCCACTTCATGCCCTGGAGTAGGGCAAGCATCACGGGCTGGCCTCCAGTACGGCCTTCGGTCCTGCCGTGGCCTTTGGTAGCGTTGCCCTCGGTGATGGTGTTGGCGACGGGGTGAACACGCCCTCGGTCTCTGGGATTCAGTCTGGGTAGACTGTGTTCTCCGGTGCTCAGCAGAGACGTGCGCATGCAGGAGAGGCTGAGTGGTGAACACCTCATCACAGGAGGAGCAGCGGTGTCTGTGTACACGAGCGTGCCTCTGTAGGTCACGCTCCTTGTGGCAAGAAAAATCGCAAAACGTGCACGAGTGCTTCATGCTTGTAAAAGCGAATGAACTGTAAATCAGTGTGTACCCGTATTTATAGACAGTCAGCATGCGTAAGAGAGTTGATGACGTCTTTTCTAAGCCTATAATCCGGCAGCTTCAAATTGCTGACTCAATGGATCTATATTACGTTCGTCGCAATTCAGACAAATTTGAATAGTCATTTATAAGGCGCACGCTTAACACTTGTCCAATGTAGTGTATATGTATGGGTTATACTAGCAATTTTTTATGTTAATCATATATTACCATATTGTTCTAAGATTTGTATGTTACTATACAAACACTAAAAATTATTAATACTCGTATTGTGTGATTAGTTAGGGACAAATGTTATCGTTTTTGTATTCGAAATATGTTATTGTGGAATTGGTTGACCTAATTACTGGGCAGCCAATCAACTGTAGATTTTTTTCTTGGGATTGCTATATAACCTGTCAGTTTCATCATTACTGGTGTGTTACTGCTTGGTACTGAGAGATATAACACCAATAAAGATACTGCGTTCTTTATAATAAGCTCTGTTTGATTTTCAAAAGCAAATAGGGTATAAAATTCTTGTCACTGTTTCTGCCTTTAGCATTGTGATATTAGCCAGCGTATCATAGCTGCTTTCACTGTAAATGCTATTGACCGAACATCAAGAATTATTGCGCTTGGCTTGCTAGGGTGTAACAGTTGAGAGAAGTCACCATCGAGTCTGTTTATCGGCTCACTCCCGAGTCTGTTTATCGGCTCACCCACGAGTCTGTTTATCGGCTCGCCATCGAGTCTGTTTATCGGCTCACCATCGAGTCTGTTTATTGGCTCACCATCGAGTCTGTTTATCGGCTCGCCCTCGAGTCTGTTTATCGGCTCCCCCATCGAGTCTGTTTATCGGCTCACCATCGAGTCTGTTTATCGGCTCGCCATCGAGTCTGTTCATCGGCTCATCCACGAGTCTGTTTATCGGCTCGCCATCGAGTCTGTTTATCGGCTCACCATCGAGTCTGTTTATTGGCTCACCCACGAGTCTGTTTATCGGCTCGCCCACGAGTCTGTTCCTCAACTCATTGAGTTTGCGTGAACTCGCTCTTGAGTTGGGAGTTGGCTATCCTCAACGACCAGAATTTACTTCACATAGGAGTAAGCATTTGGATTTTTATCTAACATGTCGTTAACCATCATATTAAAAAGTAAAGGCCCCAAAATAGATCCTTGAGGGACACCTTTACGAATAGCTAAAAATTCTGACAGAGTATTACCAATTTTCATTGCCTGGCTGCGGTTGGTCAAATAAGACTGAATTAATTTAGTAGCTGATGAAATAAATGAAAAGAAATAACTAAGTTTGTCAACTAGAAGGGAGTGGTCAACCGTGTCAAATGCTTTCTTTATGTCAAGAGACACCAAGGCTACATATTGTGAATCTTTTTTATCAAGGTTACAAGCAATAATGTCAAATATATGATGAAGCATTTGTGCTGTTGAGGTCCACTTTCGAAAACCGAATTGTCTACTTGAAAGTTTTTGATGATTTAATCTGTAAAGATATAATCTTTTCAACATTCTTAGACAAAATGGGAAGTGAAGATATGGGTCTGTAGTTATTACAGCTCAAGGGGTTTCCTTTTTTAAATAGAGGCGTGAGAATAGCTTTTATGTAAATGTTAGGAAATTTATTGGTTTTAAAGCAATTGTTAATCAGAAGTGTTAAAGCTGGGATTAGGCTATGAGCTAGTTTTATGTATATTTCAGAAGGAATAGATAAGACTCCGCCTCATTTTCCTGGTTTAAGGGTTCTAAAGGCAGGTTGAACTTCTCTTTCAGTTACAGAATTGAATTTAAAATTACGCTCAGATGTTTGTAATGATGTTAGAGCAATATTTTGAGCTGGGCTATATATATATATACATGTATATATCTGTAAAAAATTTGTTTAAAAGCATAGCAACCTTTTTTGGGTCTTTTTCAGTAATTCCGTCAAATTCTAAGAAGATTTTGGAAGAACATTTTTTAGATTTTGCAAGTAGTGGGTTAATTTCACTGTAAAATGTTTTGGCACTAGTGCTCAAACGTTTGTTATAGGTAATCACGTTTTACTTGTTTGATGTTTTGCTGAACAAAATTTCTGAATTTTTTATATTGTGCCCATCTACTGTTTAGACACTGCCTAGGTTCATCAGGGCACACCACTTTCTTGTAAAACCTGCTTTTCATAGCAATTAGTTTTTGGTATCGGTACAGTTTTTGGTATTCATAGCAATTAGTATTGGTTTTGCCTGCCACCGATGCAGTAGGCGAGATACTTTTCTGCATTGAAGCGAATCCAAAGATTGATGAGGAACACCATAGGGCAGGCTGTCTAAAAATCATCTAATGTTACACATATATAAAGATGTTGAAATAGACACAGAATCAGTTGTAAAAGATTTCTGCCATGGACACATTGACAGAAGAAGAGCTTTATAAAAGACAAGTGTCAAGCTACAACAATCAATCTTCTATGTACACATGTACATGTATGTTTGTGTTTGCAGGCCAAGTTTGTTGCTCATTGTACTCCTCAGTGGCCATAATTTAAACATAGTAAGTTTTAAGCAGGCCAAGTAATCTATTTGTTGTCTTTCCCTGGTGCATGTAATATATTATTTAAACTTATTTATGTAACTGAAACAGGTGCTCTTCAATTTCAATTTTAAAAGACAAGTGTCAAGCTATAACAATTAATCTTCTATGTACACATGTACATGTATGTATATTTATGAATATAAATGTAAATATACATATCTATGGTTACAACTCAAAACCATGTAATTCTGTAGCTAGCTCTCTTTGTAAGACTTGAAATGACTCGCCTTGACAGGACCTGGATATCCACTTTAAAGGTTGACTTGCAAAGAAGTTCACATTACAGCTATTTGATATGAAAAGATTCACCATGTCTTACTCTGTTGTGTTATAGGTGCAAAATATGTGGAAATGTGATTACAAGCTCTTAAAAGCTCAAAAACGAACAGTTAATCGCAGCTACACGAGACCGCCGTAGTTTGGATTCTCTTTCTAAAACGTAGTTGTGGTAGATGGTTTCTGTTTACACTTTCCTGCAACCTTGTTCGTCGAATTATTTTCACAAATATGCTTCACGCATTCAATAAACCATGTCTATTGTTCTCATGAGTCTGTTTTATTGTCATTGTAATGCTGTCACTTTTAGCAGTGATTTCTTATAACTTACCGTAAAATGCATTTAATGTTTTAGCCTTAGCTTGAAGGAGTACATATCATTGTCTGATAATCATGATGAGCCTGATGGTCACTTGTGATAATCGAAAAGTGCTGCGGAAATTATTTGCGAAGTATTGGGTCACATGATCAGATTACGACTTGCCGATTAGACTAAACCGAAACAAAACTGTAAAGTAGCGAGCATCTATATTTGATACGGGGTCTTCGGTGAAACCCAAAGTGTTTGTCATAAACTAGTGCTCCGATAAGTTTTCTATTGAGCTTTTTATTGGCCTTTTCATTCACGTGAGAACATCACGTGACAAGACAATAACCAAATTTCATGGCTACGTCAGAGAAATAAAGAGATTCCAATCTACAGCGGCTTTTCGTTTTTGAGCTTTTAAGAGCTTGTAATCACTTTTCCACATATTTGGAACCTACAACACAAGAGAGTAAGACATGGTGAATCTTTTGATACAAAATAACTGTAATGTGAATTTTGTTGCAAGTCAACCTTTAAATAATATAAGATAAACTTTAAAATGCTCTAATTTTGCTTTTAATTCTCAAAGTTTTCTCGGGGGAGGGCCCCCAAACACCCTTCTCTGAGAGGGCGCTTCAGCTCCCCTCCCAGAACCTCCCCGCATGGTCAAGTCGGCCTTCGGCAACTACTAATTGACAGTCTCCTGACCACTTTTTCTTTGGACAATACAGCCCTGCACCATAACGATCGTTTTCTCTGCATATTCCAAGTATATTAAAAGTCCAAAAAAGTTTACATCACTTCTATCATATGTATTAATATTATTTTGATCAGACAAAAAATCACTAACGATCGCAGGATAAAATAATATTTTATTTTACCGTATTGAAAGTCGAGCCGATGTTGATTGGTTTTTCCAACTTTTAATCTTTTCCAAGGAATCGCGATTTGTTTAGCTTTTAGCACAAAGCAACGCCTCTCAGATAATCGTTTCA
The DNA here is from genome assembly GCF_963576615.1 of Watersipora subatra. NCBI lineage: Eukaryota > Metazoa > Bryozoa > Gymnolaemata > Cheilostomatida > Watersiporidae > Watersipora > Watersipora subatra. Next base: position 22,920,737 of record NC_088709.1, read on the forward strand.
TATTGTAAATCATCGACTGATATCTTGTTGATGATATTTAAAACTTACTAGTGTTCATATCCTTTGTTTAACGTTACTAGACGACAGCTTTATAAACGTCTACCGAAATAGACATAAATGTCGTTTCCCCACGCAACCGGTAAACGACATTCTGGTCGTTTCCCCTGTCAAAGGGTTAAGATCATGACTGATACAAACAGGTGACCAACAGGTGACATACATGACTGAGCCGTTTTGAGAGGGATTCCATCCTACGGCGTTTTCGTGATGGCTGCGATTTAATGTTCATTTTTGAGCTTTTAAGAGCTTGTAATCACATTTTCACATATTCTGCACCTATAACACAGCCGAGTAAGGCATGGTGAACTTTTTAATACCAAATAATTGTAATGTAAATTTGGTTGAAAGTCAACCTTTAAGTTACTAGCTTACCAGAAAGGTTACTCGAATTCATTTGTTTATAATTTTTATTACATATTTTAGTACTATCTATTACTAGTTGAATGCCTAGTGTTCAGCTAGTTATAGGTAAGATAATTACTTGCTGACTTGACCATAATTTCCAGGTAAGTTGAATGAAGAAGTACCAAAGATTATGGCATAATTACAGATGTTGGAAATAGAACAAATCGAAGCTGTATAGTTTTCCCAAAAATGACGGTTCAAAACCATTTAAAAACCACAAATCCTTAAAGATTTCTCTTTGTCACATATTTATATGCCCTGAAATAATAGAGTTACATGGAGATATGGCATAGACATAGATGTTGATTATGGTGTGATTATTGCGCCGTGCTCTCACATACTGTGAAGGAGCACAGGCTACGTGTGGTGGTAGACAGCAGGAACTACTCAATAAGATGAGTCATAACTGCTGTTTTTTTTAAATTTGGAAGTGATGTAATCAAATAGCAACCGTTGCTGATCACAAAATTCTTCAGTTCAAACAAGCTCCGCTATCTAGCCATGATATAAAAACATGCACAGGATGTTTGGGTCAATAATATATTCCAGAAGGGTCATCCCAGCTGATAACAAACAATGAAATCACTGATGTAATTTCCAGTAATGAAAATGTAATGTAACGAAATCCCAGTAACACAAATTCCAAAAAACCATAAATATTGACTATTGTTTCCTTGGTGGAGAGACCATTTCTCATTAGGAGCAGCATGGAGTATTACCTAAACTCGAGCTGGGCTGTAGAGTACAGCATTGGAGACACATTACCTGAAAAAGTGTACATCAACATTTGCTTGACTTTGGGCATCCTGCTAAATGGATCTACGATATTCGTTATCGCTTTCGGTGAACATACAGGAAACAAAGTCAAGATTCAACTCATCAACATGGCGGTAGCTGATTGTTTCGCTGCCATTCTCCATTTTGGATATTTGAACTCTACCATTCTCTTTAAGTCACCGGTGTATTACTTCTTTTCTTTCGTAGGATCAAATGTCGCGTTTATCGGACATATTGCTATTAGTCTTGAACGATGCGCAGCTATATTTTCTCCATTCAAAATAAAGAATTTTCAAACAATACATGAAATAATAGTAGTTGTTGTTGTCTGGTTGCTTGGTGGTATGTTCACGGTTCTACAACTTCTTCGAGAGTACAACTACGTAGGCTCGCCTACCTTGTGGACTATTGTGGCAGTGCTCCAATATTCAGTGCCTACTACCATCGCAATCGTCTGCTACACTATGGTCGTTGTTAAACTCTGCATGAGAAAACGCCGTAATACTCTTCGAAATTCTACAGATCTGGAAAAGGACACAACTATAAAGGTTAGTGATACGCTGGTTGATACATAATATATGTTGATACATGATATATATATTATGTATATATATACATATATATAAATATATTATATTTATATATTTATTATATATTTATTATATATTCATCAGTATATATATATATAGATATATTTCTCAAAGTTTGTGTGTTTGTCGATATGTGTGTATAGTTCCAGTTATAGCATTTACAATCTTTGAAGAAGGTATCCCTAAACCAGAAGACTAGATCTTGAAACTTCCTGTTCCCCAGACCAATGGCCTTACTGACTAAGCCAAACAAGCTTGATAGATTTGCTTGGCTATATATGTCGCTATCTGGGAGCAAATACTCTACACTTTCGATCATGACGCAAAGTCATGGCATAACGTCGGTAGAAGCCATAGCTTTTATTAGTAAGCTCATTTCAGTTTTCCATTGGCAACGTGCCAGGTTAATATCAAATGGCAGGCAACTCTCATTACCATGTATATCAGCTAGTATACATATATAGAGTATAAATATATATATATATAAATATATATGTATATATATATTTATATAATCATACATCGCCATATGTTGGAGTTCTCCTTTTGGTGATTATTACTCGATTATGCGCCAAAAGATAAAGTTTGCATTGCTGAGGCAACACGGATACGTCAGGAAACTTTGCATCTGCCAAACTTCCCCGATCGTTCTCTTAGCATTCCCAGCGGCCTTTGCAATATGCACCTCTTCAGCAATGGGGATTGGTTGTTGGCATTTCTTTATGAGGATTGCTGTGGACTATTATTTTGTCGTTTCGTTGATGACAGCTAATTTATATATAATATAATTTATATAATATAGTTTCTGGGTCATATAATTTAACATATAATTCATATTTAAAATGGATAATGATAATGCTATAGCCTACTACTTACTGATGTAATTGTGGATGTGTTTGTGTTAGTGTGAACAATGTTATCCCAGACAATCACTGATGTGCTGAGGGATGTAGATGATATAGTATGTGCCAGCCTAATTAGTAAAACTAGGCTAAATATTAACTAAGCTATTTAGTTGTTGATGAAATAAACTGATGATAATGTCAATGGGACATCTTCTTGACCTTTTGTGACCTTGTAGGAAATAATTTAAGTATCAAAGCATGCATGAAGAACAAGCGAATCATCCTGGCTGACACTCTATCAAGGAATCAGTTACATTACTTCACACACCGTGTTATCAAATCTAGTGATAACTAACCACATTCATGCTCATTCATAAGATAAGCTATTATTGACACGTATGATCTCTTGATAAGGAAACAATACCAGCCAACCAAACATGTTTAGTTAGATGGTTGTAGTACAGGAGTTCTCTATCTCATGCTTTATTAAAATGTATTACCTGATAAACAGTATATCGGTTATCTATTATATGTATATAACGTATTAACTTTGCTCTTGAATGCTTGAATTGTTAGTTTGCCCTTTTTCTACTATTAGTCACTAAAGAATGAGAAAGATAAACCCCTAGATTTGCGTGAGCTCAAATAGGGATGAAAGTACTGAAATATTTGTGACCGCGAGCGTTCACTCTGGCCATTATCCAACACCAATACAACTGTCCTTTTTGAACATGTTTCAGAACATTTTTATTTGGCCATCATATCGTGTACACATATCATATACAGGAAACATGCACAGGGTACGTGTATCCTGTCCATTTACCAAATACATTTACGATGTGTATGGTACATGTACATGATACATGTACAAGGTTTATGGTACATGTACGTAGTACATGATAAATTTACAATGTTTACTGTACACGTACATGGTACATGTATATGATAAGTGTACATGGTACATGTACATGGTATATGGTGAACGTAGTATATACACATACCCCATACATGTGCTATGTACCATGCTTACCCATGTACCTATATCAATTGACAACATAGCAGATTGCATACTATCGTGTGCTGCAGTAGACACAGTTTGGGCGGGTTGCATTCTGGTCTTTAGACGAGAATGCAACATACTGATAACATTTGATCAAATGTCTTCATAACACAAAATGTGGCAATTTTAAACTATGCCCTGTCTTGTCTATGTCATAAATAAGAAGCATTAACTTTGGCATCATCATGTCAAATATTTACATATGTTTCTCTGGTTGTGGCCACAAGTATGCAAATAATTTTAATTTCATATAAATATCGAGATTCTAACAAAACATGACTGTTATTAATGGGGTTATTAATTTCATCCATGCTATTAATGCTATTAATTGTATTTTATTTAAACAGCTGTCTGTAATGCTGATGGTAGATGTTATGGTACTAGTCATAGCCTGGTCAATGCATCACTGGCTGGACTGGCTGAAAACACCTACTCCTGAGACCATGATTGCGACAGAAATCTTTGTTTATCTCTGGTACATCAGCACCTTTTCATCTCCAATTATTTACTTCATATTCAATGTTTATTTCAGAGTAAGTCTCTCTTTCTCTAATATAGTCACTTACACTTTTGTGCTAGTTTTTTATTATTGATTAAATAGTGAATTTTGTTAGGTATATGATTACGGGCATTGTCATGAAGAACCTTTCTCTTGTTTTCAACCAGCAAGACAGAGGCTACAAAACATTAAATTAATAGCAGGTTTGAGCAAACATTTAAAACTAGCAATGATTTTAATAATTAAGTTAATAATAATAATATTAATAATAATAATAACACTGATAATAATGTCATGTTTATCCCAGGCTGGTGGAACTGAGTTGATAAAAGGAAATAACACCAGTTTTTACTGTTATAAAATCAATAGTGATAGTAATATTAGTAGTAACTTAACTTCTGATTGGTTGATTTTAGGAAAACAAATAAGTCAATCAAAATATTTTCAAAGACTATTAACAACCCTTGTTTTTATTGGTTTATCACGGTGTAGAGAGAGCTTCTTATCTGAATCAATAGAAAAATGTGTAATGATCCACAAGTCTCATAACAAGCCTAGTTACTAACATAACATAACTAGTTACTCCTAAATGTGGACATTATAACATTAATACTACAAGCCACCATACATTGTATTTATTAAGGCAACACCTATATACTGCTGTTCCTAAATGAACATTATTAAATGTAGTAAAGAGAGTGATATGCATTGTTTAGGTGTTGCCTTGAGCACGATTGGTGAGACAATATAATTCAACTTCAACCTTTATTATATGAAAACATAACGTACACAGGTGGAGATGAATCATTGTACAATTTTGTGCTGTTATTATAACAACAACACATATTTTTTCTCAATAACCTATGTGAAGGTCATTTTGATGTCATATTTTTTGTAGAAAGATGTCAAACAACTTTTACAACTAATCAAATCATCTGTTAAAATGTCTTGTAAAAGACAGACTAACAGTCATAGGAGTTGTAAAGGTAGTGAAGGATGTGCTACAGCGGCGACTTCAGTTTCTCATACGACTGTGTCTGACTCTACAATGTGATGTATGAACATTCGTTCTAATATTTATGGAATGAATAGAAATGTACTGCTGAAAACAATAAAACTCTTCACTTTTATTTGGCTGAGAAACATTCAGTCCAAAAATAGAAACCGACACTCTAGAATCTGTGTACGAGGAATTAGGTCAACTAACTTTCATCATAATATGATTAAATATTATATGACATATTATGTTATAATATTATGTAATAATATAATATATATAATGTATATATAATATTATGACATAATATGACATATTATGTTAAATTTAGCAGTTGACTCAAGAATCTTTGTCATTGAATATTTACCCAACTGTAGCAATTGTTTGTGAAAACTGTCAGTGAACAAATAAATTGACTCAAAATAACATGAGAGTTTGTAGTTGTCTATATCAACTATTATTACATACCCACATACATACATGTACATACCTATGTACATTTGTATGTGTGTACATACTCATGAACAACATTCACCTCTATAAAAAAAAATCGATTGGCAACAAATTTAAAATCACAAAAAATGTTGAAAAATAGTCCCCATTATTTAATAATTATGTTATAAGGAAAGATAATTCTTTTTTCCTTGTGTAGCTGTTGCTTTGGTAAAAATAGATGTAATTGAGTTGATAACAAAAGCATCCTATAATGCTGATGCTTTTGTTAAGAGTGAAATAGTATACATGATTTCTCAGTGATGAAGAACCATCTTGATAGTTTTGCAAAAACAAAAACAAATTCCTATGGTAATATCGAAGCAGCTGATAGCTTTCATTTCTAGCTCTGCATGTCTCGGATATCGTCCTTAATGAAAGAATGGGAATAGAATATTATCTGAACTCAAGCTGGGCTATACAGTACAGCATCGGAGATGCACTACATGAACAAGTGTACATTAACATTTGCTTGACTTTGGGCATCCTGCTAAATGGCTCTACGATATTCGTTATCGCTCTAGGTGAACATACAGGAAGTAAAGTCAAAATTCTACTCATCAATATTGCAGCGGCTCAGTGCATCTGTGCTACTCTTCATTTTGGATACTTAAACTCTGAGGTTCTCTTTCAATCTCCCGTTTATTACTTTTGCTCCTTCATCGGATCGGATGCTGCTTACATCGGCAGCGCAGCTATTAGTATTGAACGATGTGCTGCTATACTTTTCCCTTTCAAAGCAACAAATTCTCGAACATCTTACAAGATAATAGTAGTTGTCATAGTCTGGTTGATTGCTGGTCTGTACACTTCTCTACAGCTATTCAAAGAGTACAATTATATAGGGGATCCGTCTGTATGGGTGTTTATCTCAGTTCTTCAATATTCTATTCCGACGAGTATTGTAATCATCTGCTACACCCTGATCATTGCAAAACTCTTCTTGAGAAAATGCAGCAATGTTTTCCAACATTCTACTGAGTTAGAGAAAGATATAACTATCAAGGTAGGTAACTAAATGACTACATATATACTTGTTGTCTCTGCGCAAAAGCACGAAGAGACCAGCAATAGTAGTTTGAGATTGTTGGTTCTGTAAGTTCCTGAATAATTAAAATTCTAAAACACCATTGTTTCATTTAAAAACTTTTTTAAACGACTGTTCAATGCCACAAAAACGTTAACTTGACCAAGTCCATTTATTATCAAATTTATAACAACGATTGCGAGAAATGACTAAGTGTTAAAACTGTAAATTGTATGCTATATATCTGCAAAAGTGTTATGCGTGGTCATTTTGGGAATTCTTCTGCGGTGGTTGCTCTTCTGGAACTAGAATCATAGTATTTCTTGTATAGGTGTTGCTGATGTCCTGTGAGTACTTGAATAATGGTAATGACTGTTAGCCCTTGCTTTTGTCATTACAGACCTACTTTGAACAGAAAAATATGTATTTAAATATGTAGGTCTGACAACTTCAAACTCCCTTCTATAATAAAATGAGTTTAAAATGTGAGTCACACTCCGAAGGATATATATCTAAATTGTTCAGCTCTGAGCCCCTGCAAGTTTTTTCTCTTCTTTTTATCAGTGTCTTTGATTGATAACAAAGGCATGAACATATGTAACACATCATGTGCTGGCCAGCATACAACTTATTTGTTGCTCATATATGTTGTTTTTATTTGTTGTTAAACTGTTATAATGATAAACACATGACGGGTGTCATTTTAACTGAGGATAAAAATAATACATACATTCACGATTCTTATTACTTTTAGTACTGCGAACTTCTATTCACTACTACTGCTACTACTACTATTACTACGACCACTACTACTACTGCTACTACTATTCACTACTACTGCTACTACTACTATTACTACTACTACTACTACTACTACTACTACTGCTACTACTACCATTAGTACTACTACTCTTGCGATTATTAGGCCTCCTGTTATTACTACTAGGACTAATTCTATTATTTCAACTGCTATCCATATGTTAGTACTGCCATTTCTACTGTCCCTTTTAGTGCTACTACTGCTGCTACTCCTTACACAGCTATCCCTACTACTACCAATACTACTACTTCTACTCCTACTACTGCTACTACCATCTCTACTATTACTACTATTACTACTAGTTCTACTACAATCATTATTATTGCTATTACCATTCATACTGCTACTAGTACTACTGCTACCTTTTTGATCCGTTCACAGAAAAATGAAAAGATTTCTTACTATTTTGAAAGAATGAAATGCTATCAAAAGCTTTTTTCAGAAATTAACTTTAGTTCCAGTTTCACATGCTGTTTGAGCTGCACATTTCATGCATTTTATTTTATCATAGTCTACGTCTGTGTTTACCGAGTGATGATTGTGGTAGACACGTTTGTAAATCTTTCTTACTTACCACAACATAACTGGAGAAATTCAACTAATTTTATGTCAACTTTGGCACTGAATTAGGCAAGCTTTTTGACTGACTCATTTGGTTATGTCAAAAGATAAATTGTCTAAGAAAATTACCATTTTATCACCTAAGTTTTTGTTAACTTCTGTCTGACACAAAGGTAGAAAGTTATTTGAACTTTAATTTTTAGACAGCATTAGGTTTAAATTTTAAACAAACAGTGAAGAGCTTTTCAAACCGTGTCAGAATGAGTCACTGAAGTATAATTAATCCTTGCTAGAGAATTACTTCTTTCTATTGTTATTATTATTATTATTTTTACTACTACAATTTATTGTGGTTTTAATTTTCAACGACTCATGATTCTCATGTCATAATATACTTAGATTCTCAATAGTTTTAGAGAGCCAGTCATCTACATGGTAAGACAATTCTGATTCTGTATTTAAACAGCTCTCTGTGATGCTGATGGTAGATGCCTCAGTCTTAATCTTGACTTGGTCGATACACCACATACTTGACTGGCTGCCATCAACAGTTCCAACAAAAATGAAAATAACGGAAGTCTTTGTATATTTTTGGTATCTTAACACTTTCACAAGTCCTATTATTTACTTCATATTCAACTCTTATTTCAGGGTAAGTCTCTCTCTCTCTCTCATCCTATGATTGTTACTTGTTTTGCGTAAGTGTTGGTAGTACTATTGCTGTTGTTAAGCCTGTATTTACAGGCCTTGGTTTGGATCAGCTTTAGTAATTAAGCCTTTGGAGTTGTCACACTTTGTAATAAATATTTTTAGAGTAGCGAGTGAATTCTTTTTTAGGATTTTTTTACATTCTTGATGAGTTACTTGAGTATACAAAATCTTGCTCAGGTACTTTTACTAGTAACTCTAAAGCTAGCATTAGTAGCCAATAATTCCAGTTTCAATTCAATTTACACTCGCATGCATCAGGCCTTCAGCTGATTTGCTTTAGCATTTAGTCTTAAAACTCCGTCTATTTCCTGAGAACCAGCCTCTCAAACATAAACCTGAGTCTAACAGAGTTAAAATGAAGAATTCTCAGGCTTCACTCGGCTTACTGCTTTTGATGACTATGATTATGCTATGAAGAAAAAATCATGACAAATTGATGTGTTCCGGAATCTCATGTTATATTATCATATTGTACTATATTGTTTTGGTACTTTGTTTCTATGTCACTATCTCTTTGTCTGACTTCTTTCTAGTAGAGCTCAGAGACAACTTTGAACGCAGTAATCAAAGGTGTAATACTAGAGTATCAACAATATCGTTTTATGAATTAGAAAGGATGTCATAAAAATCGTTGTGAGGCAAAATATATTATATTTCATATATCATATAACATAGCTCATGCTAAATGAATAGAAATAGAATATTAAAAAAATTTGGTATCCATAATAGTGAGCTCACTGACCTCTGGCCAGTGCAAAGTGGCTGTATAACTGACAAAATTTGGGTTTTTAATTGTTGTTCCAATATTGAAGCAGTTGCTTTACTACTTCCACTCCATCAGAGCTTTCATAATTTCACTAAAGCTGTCTTTATTTTGGTACAAATTACTTAAATAGAAACCAAACTCAACTGCTTGAAGGCATCTTTCTACTGGTACCAACTTGTGTTACATCCCAGTTTTATCACATTCACATATTTTCAGTCTGGGTTATAACCTCATTTACACCCTTTGAGTACAACCAAGTTTACACTGTAAAATCCTTTGACATATGCGCTTTCGTTGTTATGAAATTGTTTACCAAATGCCGCATACAAAACATGATGTACGTGAATTAAAATGCGCATGTCACACAGCAATGGAAATTTTACACTCGTTTCTTATCAGCCTATTGTGAAAGAGAATACACTTGTTTCTGAGCACAGCTGGATCTTGTTACGTAACTTAATGTACCCAATCAATCATTTCTGTGACTAGACTAAAGAAAAAGATTTGCATCTCAGATAAAATATTCTTTAATAATATATTATTCTTCTTCTCAAACAACCATCTGACTCTTACTCAATGCTTGTTACAGAAAGATGTTAAATCTCTGCTACAACGGATAAAGTCAACTCTCACAGGCAAACATGGAAGACAAATCCATAGCTCCTATTTGACAAGTAAAAACAACACAAAGCGCTCTATGGTCATTACATCTTTCTCACATCATCCTGACTTGAGCAATGGTGCTGCTTGACACTCATTCATAGATCCTGTGTTAGCAGAATATTTATGATAGTTTTGTCAAGAACAGTACGGTTAGTACACCTACCATTGTTAAGAACAATAGAGATATTACACTTACTGTTGTTAAAAACAGTAGAGTTGGTAATGTTTTTTTTGTTAGGAAGAATAGAGTTATTGCATATCTTTTGTTAGAAACAATGGAGTTATTCTTTTTTTTGTTAAAGGTTGACTTGCAACAAAATTCACATTACAGTTATTTGGTATCAAAAGATTCGCCATGTTTTACTCTGTTGTGTGGTAGGTGCCAAATATGTGGAAATGTGATTAAAAGCTCTTAAAAGCTCAAAAACAAAAAGCCGCCGTAGATTGGAATCTCTTGATTTCGATGACGTATCCGCGCTGTATGGTTATTGTCTTGTCACGTGATGTTCTTGCGTGAATTGAAAGGCCAATGAAAAGCTCAATATCAAACTTATCGTAGCAATAGTTTATGATAATCACTTCGGGTTTTACCTAAGACCCCGTATCAAATATAGATGCTCGCTACTTTACAGTTTCGGCTTGGCCATTCCGTTCGACTATTCATGTCGGAGTTGCGATCATAAAAAATGTCAAATTCTGAAGAGTTAAGACCCTGGCGTTTCGAGCCTGACGCTCTATCTGAAGAAGATCCTCAACAGAATCAAACCTCCCAGCAAGTAAGCACCGCCACTAGCCAGCTCTTATGTGCCAAGCTAGCTAGTAGTAATAGTTTTAGCTTGAGAGTGATAGAACGAATATTATTATATATGATTTTAATGATGATAATTATCGCTTCAATATTGCGAAAAAATAATTACAGATTTTTCTCGAATGACAACATTAACAATTTTAATATTTAAATCTAGTGCTGCACTGATATACTGTTGGATAACATCGACCTGATGTATTAGCTATGGTTGCATAGACATATCTGTTCATTTCTTTAGGAGCTAATACCACCGGCTACAGAGTGGTGTGCCTGCGAGCGTTGTCAAGACATGCCATCTCTTCCTGAATGTTTGTGCTGCCATTATGCTGAGTTTGCGCATTGTCTCCTTGACCGAGGGGAGCATGAATGCCTGCGTATGCATCCTGGTGTAAACGAATTTGTGGCGTCTGCACCCCTTGAGTTGAGGTGGAATAATTACCTGCGATATCATAGTGAGTTGGATATTCATTTAATGCCAACAACACCAAGGCTATGCTAATGTGTCAAGCATTATCTACAATTCTTGTGTTACACATTTAATGCATCAGTTGAACACACATATTCTGAACTCGTGGAACACAAGGAGAACTGGTATATTTGGCTTGTACACTTACTACAGTAGAGAGTGTATTAGTTTTATGATTTTATTATATAAAGATCGAGATTATTTTGATGATCAGCAATTATTGTTTTTCAATAGTTGTTTTGGTAGATAATCTATTCCCATTTGGAGAGCCATCGCCAAATGCTCGGAAAAGGTTGTGTGCATACCGCAATCTTGTGTTTTGGTTTATGCCGCAAATCTTGTTTGCAAGTCTGCAAACTCTTCTTCATCATCCGTTGGTGGGAAAAGAGCCCGAATCTTAGACACCAAGCATGCAGGTAGAGGCCGTCGCTCACGGCGACAAATTTGCGGCATAAGCCAAAACACAAGCTTGCAGTATGCACACAACCTTTGTAACAACATCCGTTGTAATGGACCTCACTCTCAGGCCGTGGGAAATTAGATCGGACTGGCATCGCTTGAAGCCTTTCAGCTCCATGGTGTTAGAGCTGATGGTCTCTGTTGACTGCAAAGTAAAGAAAGTTACGACCAACAATTACTTTCACATTATTTGAATGAACTATTTAGCTAGATGAGCAACTTCATATTTATGTATTGATAACTACTAAAAAATTTGGGTTTTTGTCAGGCTGTGAAGTAAAAACTGTCAAAGTTTTACCTTGACAAGATGGCTGCTGACTATTAAACCGCAGCTCTGATCCATCATAGTGTAGGCTCTGTATAGTGCGCAATGCCCCGGACTATCGCATCCACCGTCACCTGCCAAATCAAGCTCCCAATCGATTGCTGCCATCAATCCCTCGCTATGCAGGGTGTACTGCTCAGCAATACACTGTAAAATATTGTAAAACTTCATTATACAAGATTAATTTGTATCATTATCATTAGTCTAAGAATGTAGAATCCTCTTCCCCCTTTTTGTGCTATATTATGAAGAATCAGAATTTTGAATTATAATATATTTTGCTTGAAGGATGACATATTTTCATTTAAAAAAAAAAATTGTTTCTAAATGTTGTTATTCAATTAGTGTGCCAAGCTTTTACTCACATTTTCCAAGTTTATGAGTAAATATTAACACTCATACCATGTAAGTATTCTCTTTGTTGGTAGAGGCAAACGCTGTGGCTTGGTATTGCGATGTTCAGGAGCGACAGAAAACGGAGGTTCTGCGTAAGGCATCCGCCAGAAAAGAGTGATGCAGCTGCCAGCAGGGGATTGATGGCGTGAGCTCTGTTCACTCTGGCAGTTGTTTCCCAAGTGTACGATCGGTGACAGGAGGCACATGTAACCTTGAACTCTACCCATCCGCCTTCTCGCACCATCGTGAATGAGCAGGGGAGGGCGCAGGTGTGACAGTGAAATAGTCGCTGGAGTGCTGTCACACTTACTATTATTTTCTCCTCTTTGAAGGAGGATTCGGTTCTGAAATCACAACACAATAGTTGACTTGCAATAAGATTTGTACAGCATCATTTCCTGTTATTATATCATATTTGCTTGATCAGAAAAAGAATAAATATATAGCCATGCAATCATGACACAGATTTTACAAAACCCTATCAGAATCCATGATATTGTAAAGATAAAATGTGAGTAATAACTCTATGGATATTTTTTATATTTTGTCAAGTTTGGTTTAGTTCAGCTCTATCTTACATGTAATTGGAGAGCGTTTGACGCTGGCCAACATAGCGCTCAAACTCTTCCCAGTCTTCAGTGATTGGCACAAACTCTTCATCTAATACTAATAATAATCAACTAATAATATTAATATGCTATTAACGATGATACCAGAAAATGACAATAACTATTTTATATAACATATCTGTAAGTTAGGTCGCTCTTCCACAATAGCTTTTTACCAAAGACAATACGAGACCTTAAATTGCAGACCTATATGTAACATTAATTCATAGATTCTAATTATGAAACCAATTACTGGAACACTGTTTTACAAAGAAAAAATCCATTTGGGTCTAATTGAGGCACGCCCCTTACATCCCTAGGTGGTTTAGCGTGAAGAATCCTACGAGGTAATAAGTGAGTGGGGTTAAGAAATTTGGCGAAATTAATCGTGAAACAACATTATTTTATCAATTATATATTAATATATTACGTTTTACAGATAGATATGCAGTATGAATTAGTTTTGTTATTATAATAAGAATAATACACGTAATTAAAAAGATAAAATACTAATAATATCATATTACAATTAAATGACATTAATATTGTTATATTAAATATAGATTAATACAGTACTATTAGGAGAATACTAGATAATAACCCGAGTTACAACTACTAATACAAGTAGTTCATAAAATAAATTACTCACGTGCTTTGGTGATATGTGGAGTATGCAAACAGGTTAGAAAACATGTCGTCTTTGAACTGGCGAAAACAAAGGTAAGAGTAAGCAGGCGAATAAATAAAGTTTGTCACATCCAGCTTCACCCAGTTGCTCCACGCCCGGTGAAGGTCTCGTCTTTTCTCAGCTCTTGGCCAAAAAAAGGTGCTTCTCAGCTTGGCAGCTGCACAAACACTATGTGGCGCGTTAGACATTATGACGAATTGAAATAAACAAGATTAATATGAGAAAGCGTGTTTGCTATTTGCGATAGATCAAACTTGAACTGAAACTAACATTATCTGATCATGTGACTTACACTTCCCGCTATATGGCGCGAAAAATTTCTACAGCATTTTTCAACCATCATAGCGGACCAAAAGGCTCATCATTTTTATCAGAGAATGATATGCAATCGTTCAAGCTAAGCTTAAAAAATTAAACATATTTTTATGCTATGTTTTGAGATATCAGTGCTCAAAGTTGCAGCATTACGATGCCGATAAAACAGACGCGTAAGAACAATAGACATGGTTTTTATCGCAAGCGTGAAGTATATTTGTGAAAATAGTTCGACGAATAAGGATGCATGAAAGTGTAAACATAAACTATCTCGCACACATTTTAGCCGTTTTAGCACACATACGTCATATTTTAGCCGTTTTGGAAAACGAATCCAAACTAGGGCGGTCTCGTGTGGCTGCGATTTTCTGTTCGTTTTTTAGCTTTTACGAGCTTTTAATCACATTCCCACATATTTGGCACTTACAACACAATAGAGTAAGACATGGCGAATCTTTTGATACCAAATAACTGTAATGTGAATTTTGTTGCAAGTCAACCTTTAAGAACAATAAAGTTATTACATTTTTTATTGTTAAGAGCGATAAAGTTATTACTCCTTCTTTGTAAAGAACAAAAGAAGAAGTAATAACTTTATCGCTCTTAACAATACAAAATGTAATAACTTTATTGTTCTTAACAAAAAAAAGAATAACTCCATTGTAACTTTTGTAAAGAACAAAAGAAGTATTTCACTTAATATTGTAAAGAGCAATAGAGTTAATCTACTCATTATCGTTAAGAGCAATATAGCTATTCCTGTCACTATTGGAAATATATAGGTACCAGTGGGAGGTCATGTTACATGAGTTTCTTAAACTAAAGTAGACTAACTCCCATAACTACTACTGATCTCATTTTTGCTTCTGAAGGTCAGAAACAGGTTGTAGCAAGTGAGTGATAGACAACCCATACTTCCAGGCAGTTCTTCTGCTTTATTGTATTCAGACATTTTACTATTGAGTAGTTACAATGCCAGTTCAGTAAATTGTATATTTATGGGCAGTAAATAAAAGAGAAAGTGCATAGAATTGTCTATATATTTACTCCTTATATCTGACATCACTTTTAAAAACAATTGGATATTATTCAAAGATATTTTAAGGGTTATTGTTTTTTCACTGTTTTAATGTTTTTTTAAACATATATCCATAAAACATAAAAAAACTATATAAACTTAATTAGTTATCAATCCATGTTTGCATAAGTGGCCATCGTAGAAATCACAACATGCAGTTGAACACAAACTGGATGTTTTCATTGTAAGTATTTGGAATGACTGAATGTTATATTTTAATTCGCAAAGCAATCTCTCACAAGACTAATTCTGAGGAGGTGAAACAGTTCAACAAAACAATCAAAGAACTAAATCTTTAAAATATTCAAGCATGGAAGCCGTAATTTTTCAAGTGACAAACTTATAGCTGAACCAGTGGCAACCAAAATATGTAAAAGTTGCATTAAGTTGTCAAGAGTCTAACATGATGAGTACAAAATTCACAGTGCTGAGAGTGTGGCAATAAAAATGGGCCAGAAATTTAAACACAAAAATTCATGAAAAATTATCACAATATGATGATTGTTAACCGTAAAACTATAATATCATTTTTTTTACAGTGAACAAAAAGCTTCAATTTTACAAAATGTAAAAGAAGTCTGAAAGACTCATTCATGGTGCACGACTTCAATCTCATTAACTGTACAGTTGTAGTCAAGTATAATATATGTAGTTGATGATGGTAGTGAATAGAACATAGCTCATTCACATATAAAGATGAAAACACACTAAGCGATATTTAGCGCAATATCGCGCTGCGTGGAGCTTATCTGCACTAGAACTTGCTCAGCGAGCTCATGCCATAAACCTATTAACTATACTAAACTGGGCAATCTAATGCATCACACTCAGCATTGTGGCCACATTTTTCGCGATGTAACGTCATTGCTTTGTTCACTTTGCCTAGTCCAGGTCATAGTTTTAAGTAGGAAGCTATGGAGAGTGGACCAACTACCAGCACTGGAAATGATTCAAAGGTAAATTTTACTCCAATTGTTTTCAAGTGTGATTGGGAGAGGTATCTAGATATAAAGAGCAAAGAATCTTGCGGATTTTTCCGAGATATGCACACAAATAATAGTTTTTCCAAAATGTTTTCCTAAAGTTCATTGCTGGCACTAATATTTGAAACTTTGTTTTGCACAAAGAGGTGCCGAGTGCAAAGTAGACAAAGCGTTGCCTATTTCACGAAGTTCTTCATCACCATGGCAAGTGGACATAGGCCAGTAAATGAGTATGGTGATGGCTGTGCTATATTTAGAAGTGTAGCTAAACTCAACCAAAAAAGATTTTTACTTTATGATGATCTCATGAAATGCAATCATTTACTGATTATTTTGCAGGGCAAAAGGAGTAAATTTTTATGCTGTGCATTTGGATGTTCTAATACTCTAGCAAAGAACAGTAAACTCAGTTTCCACACCTTTCCATCGGAAGAGAAACACCTACACAGACGGAACAAGTGGATAGGCGCTGTGAAACGTAAGGACTAGATGCCTTCCAACTACTCTGTGCTCTGCAGTGATCATTTCACAATAGACTCCTATCATAGACCTCCGGGTATAAAGATGGCTGCCATACTATAGCCTACTGCTGTACCAAGGGTATTTGATTCTCTGACAAAATATTCACAACTGACTCAACCAAAGCATAGACGACTGTTATGCCAACCAACACCATCTACATCCTCTCCACCAGACCGAGATGAGCCAGTCCTGGAACTTTTACTCTGCTATGAAGAGCCAACAGCCGCCAAGCAATCAGAAGAGATCATTTCCGACCCTCTACATAAGCGCACACGAGGTAGACCAAAAATCACACCAGAGATACGTATACCAAATCTTTTAAAGAAAGTAAACACGCTTAACCACAAGCTTCAAAGACTTCAAAACACCACATGTATTCAAAAGAATTTGCTTGCATTACTGCAACAAGAAAATAAACTCCAAAGCGCTAAGCTTGACTCGATGAATGGTTGTCTGCAAGAGCTAGTAGAAAATGAAGCGAAAAACAAAAATACAAAAAATAAAGTGGTCTACAGTCCAAAAATCAAAGAGTTTGCTATCACCATGTACTACTATTCTCTAAAAGCATACGCCTATCTCAGAACGTTATTCAAATTTCTTAATGCACGAACTCTGAGATGCTGGCTCGAGTCTGTAGAATGTGATCCTGGCTTTTTAACAGATGTCATTGAAATCATCAGTAAATAAACGTGTGCAATCAATGTATACAGTCTCGTGATAGATAGTATGGCGATCCAAAAGCAGCTTAGTCTGGAGAAGTCAACCGACTCTGTGCATGGCCATGTTACCATTAGGGACAAAACTAAGTTAGCCAGCAAGTCACTGGTATTTCTTCTCGTTCCAGTGATGGGTGGTGTACGACATCCAATTGGCTATTTCTATGTAGACAAGATTGACAGTGATTTACAGTCTCAACTGATACAGCAGTGCCTACGCCTTACTGCCGAACATGGAATCAGGATTATAAACATAACTTGCCATGGCGCACAAGCAAACATCACCACTCGGAAAAAACTAGGTGCCCAAATCCAGAAAAGCCATACTTTTACACCCAATGATGGACCACAAAGTGTATGTTACATTGGACCCGGTACACATGCTACAGTTAGCGAGGAATGCGCTGGGCACTTTGCGGAGATGTAGACTATACCTGCATTGAAAACCTTCATAACCTCCAGGAAGATATCGGGCTAAGACTTGCTAACAAGCTGACAAACGCCACATAAACTGGAAACATACAGATACTTTCTTCTTTTGTAGCAGATGCCATTGAATATCTCTCTAAAACAGATGCAGTGTACAGAGATGCCGGCGCCACCGTTCATAAGAAAGGTTGGTAAATTACTACACAGCTATACTCACACGACATGTTAGTGTTTGATGCGGCCACAAAGCAGCAATAATATTTACTAATAAAGTTACTTAGTTTAGTTTTACGAAGTCTGTTGATGCGGCTGAATTTTGCTTTTGCTAAAAACCATTGAAATACATCAGCATTCGATCGTGTATGCGCGAAAATGTTATTTTTAAAAAATGTATGGCTTTTGTTTGTTTCTAACTTTTCATTATAGATTGATCAACTGTTTGACATTCTGAACTGCCACAATCTTTATGGAAAGGGTTATAAAAGTCCACTCACACGAACAAACTATGAATATATTAGCGCCAAAATTGTTGGCATCATCTCCTACTTAGAACAGCTGAGCTTGCTAGATGGACGCTCTCTCGACACCAGCCGACGTAAAACTTTTATAATTGGATTCAAAGCTGCAGCTGCTTTGTACCTTGGAATAGGGAATTACATTTTTCAAACATTCTGCGAGGCCAAGTATCTACTTCCGTACAAGCTTGGACCGGATCATATAAAAACACTGTTCTCAAAGATTCGGGCCAAAGGAGGTGTCAACAATAATCCAGATGTACAAAGCTTCAAATCTGCACCGAAAGCTCCACTAATTAAAACAGACATCACACCTAGCTCGAGTGCTAACTGTCTTGATTTTGATGGCTCAGATGACTCCTGCTCCCTACTTCTCTCATTTAAACAAAAAAAGTCATGTAAAAAGTGACGACGACTTCCATAATGATTTGGAATCAAGCGAATGACTGGAAATCGATCTGTCAAAATCTGTCTCGGACATAGTGGAGTACATCATTAGGTAAATACAACAAATTCCTCTACATTTTCTACAATACAAGAGATCTGGCACACATTGCAGCATGTGCTAAACTGCATGGCTGCTCATATTGTGGTACATGATTAAGGTATGTTCATGTATTTCGGTATTAGCTACTTTCACTTATTGTTAGTGTATAGAACAGATAGACAGGTAGCAGAGTGGCTTGAAATAATACTGCAGCTGATCAGTGAGATGCAGTTAAATTTATTTTTCGGTTGACACATATGTTTTTATAATAATATTAGCATAATTATGATATTTATTTGGCAGGTTATGTGGTACTGAGCTTAAAACTCAGCTGCAATGACTGCACCTGCTTTATAGCCTCCTGTCCAGATTTACGCACCAGGGATGATGCGACACTAATCAGAGTAAAAGATAGAGGTGGTCTATTTACACCTCATCCTATCATCACAAAAATATGTCTAGGCTCAGAACAGATCATATCGCAGTGTGTTGACTTACAAGGAATCACTGCAGACATACACATGCTGGTGGTCACTAAGACTCTTTCATTGGTTTTACAAAGCAATTTGCATCAGAAATTTTCATGCTCAATCCACAGCGTAGCGTTAGTTAAAACTATCACATCCAGATATTTCAGAATTAGAATTCACCATGAGGCTGCCGAGGAAGCAGCTAACAAGAGTAATCTCAGATCAAGCCTCAATCGACTGGTCATCTTTAGTCATGTGTAGCCTGTCACAATATGTCTAGAAAATGTACCATTTGTCATTTGCTTTCTACGATTTTTCTGATGCTGTTTGAATAACACCTAAGACCCAACATTTATATTCATGGCAGACTGCAATCAACGTACGATGTACCAGTGTGTATGCATTTGAAATCAGTTTGTACACCTAGCTACCTGACATGTTAGCCCATAGCATAGGGCAACATTGATAATTTTGCAATATTTTTTGAATAGATCAATATACATTTTCACTGGCACTTTACATATGAAATATTCAACTTTATGTTTATAAATTTTCAGGGTAGGAAATGCATAGTGTATAAACTTTGCATCTAAATTTTTAAACCAATATCTTGTGTACTTTAGTAGTTATGTCAAATTACATGTAGCAACAAAAATGTCTCATCATTCTTTCAATGTAAACAATGATGACTCCCTTGCCTGACCGGTTGCAAGTGAGCAAAGCGTTTATGTTGCATCACAAAAAATTGGGCTATTTATGTAGGACACCCTGGCTTTTCATAGTCCAGTCTAGTATAGTTAATAGGTCTATGGCTCATGCAGAGCAATAATGCTAAGCATTATCTATCACAACTTTATCGCGAATGAGATGCATTTTGATTGGTTGGTTTTTCCCCAGTATGCATTGTATGGCAGGTAATTATTTCTTATCGATGTTCACCAACATGCAGCAGCAACATTTTTGGTGTTTTATTACAATTGAAACATCATCAGAACGAACACTGGATTGTTCATAAATTCAACAAAAGCACTCTTAATCCTGTACGACATAACACACAAAAATTACAAAAAAAACAGTTAAAAACCAACATTAGAGTCAATCGTTGTGCAGGTTGACCATCTTGAGAATGGTAGCTATTTAATATATTAAACATAAAAACTACTATAAAGTAAACGATATATAACAATAATAAAATATTACTGTTAAAAATACAAGGATCATTTTTCTCCTGTCTTCTTGTAGTGTACAATCCATGAAAGTGAGATGGGCCTAATAATAAAAGCAAAAGTTGTTCAGGCCATTGCCTAGACGGCGCCATATTGACTTATCTAAATTCATTAACAACTCCAAAGAAATGAATTATACGGAGTTTTATTAACAGTTGGTGAGTGTGCCCACGGTATCGTTTGCTTGTGAATCGCTCAAATGTGCTTAAGCACACACCAGCAATATCTCCGCGCCCCTCATGACGCACGCGATAAAATCGCTTAGTGTGTTTTGACCTTTAGGGGCAAAGATGCTCTGCTTGTTTCATACTTTTAGGTCCTTATATAAATGTTATCGTTAGGTAGGCTTTATGACTGGCTCTACGACCAGTACGCATTAGGCTAGCTCCTTTATGTCTGACCCTTTGTTGATATCCTAACTTAGTTGAACCAAGCCGACAGGCCGGGTCAGACGCATGGCCGGCTGGTTCCCACCAGAAAATGACAAATCCAAGGTTTTGGCATATAGTTGACAAAATAGTTGATAAGTCATGACGTGTCTAGCAAACAACAGGTCATAACCATGGTCAGTGATTATGATCAGTATATTGATAGTCTTATTTATTATGTAAACAACAATTAGACCCTCCACATACCAGCTTCCAGTGGTAAGTTCTGCTATGTGTCTGTTTATCGCTTTTGTTTGATTATTTCACTTCCTGTCAGGCTTCTGGTGAAATGTATAATAGCCAATGAAATATTTGAATTGTACAAAGGAAAGCAAGGTCACACATTATCCAAAGGAGATTATGAGTGTTTGATAATGCTTTTGCACGTGGGAAATCTATCAGAAGCCTTTTGACACAAAAAATTTCCCAAATGAATGGCCTTTGACCACTATATTATTCCAAGTTTGTGCTCAGTGAAAGGAGTATCGAGCAGCAAAGGCCTTTTTGGGCTAGTAATTCCTAGCAAAGGCTAGTAATTCCAGTAAGCTAGGTAATAGGCGCTAGGCTTTTAATGGTGGTAAGCCATGATGTTGCATCAGCATTGTTGCCCCGTTACAGCTATTCTAATGATAGCTATAGCCGGAATGACAGACAGACGACAGACAGACATACTTTGAGAAATATATATATATATATATATATATATATATATATATATATATTATTGTGCTAGTGGCTGTCCAATGAATCTAATAAATAGTTAAAGAGAATCTCAGTTAACTAAAGTGTTTAACAAACTTCCATAGTTTATGGAATAAGTTACCCCTTTCACAAATAAGGATGAAAATATCTGTGGGTAATCCAATTTTAGAGGAGTATCACAAGGAAAACTTTGTAGCCTGCAACCCAATGCATTCCTGGACTGAGCTCGTGTCTCAATGGATTATTTCCTGTATAATAATTATATTGCCTATATATTTTGTTCAGTACAATAAACTTTTTGGAGCCTACATAACAGAAACT
This sequence comes from Watersipora subatra, assembly GCF_963576615.1. Classification (NCBI taxonomy): domain Eukaryota; kingdom Metazoa; phylum Bryozoa; class Gymnolaemata; order Cheilostomatida; family Watersiporidae; genus Watersipora; species Watersipora subatra. Next base: position 22,942,952 of record NC_088709.1, read on the forward strand.
TTGAATTTAAATGGAATAAATTTAGCTTACTAAATATACACTTGAAGCTTAGGTTTTAGCCTTTTACTAAACTAACTTTAGTTTTGTCATCTTAATTTTTATTAGCTGTTTCCAGTTTGGTGTTTTTAACTAGTTTGCTATAACTGGAAGCCAACCTTACAGAAACATTTTTCAAACACCTTTTTTATATTGTATGTTGGGACACTCGTATGTCGAGGTATGACTGTATTCATCATTAAGTATATTTTAATGGTTATACTGTACATAATGCTTATTATAGCAACTGTGGATTTTGTTGAAGAGTTACTGAGATGGTTTATTATCACGTAAAACTGCATCCAGGTTTTAGCTAAAGCATTAGTATAATAAACAAGAATGCCAGAAAGTTAATTTTTAAACTCACAAACACCACTGCAGACAAAAGAGCTTGTAAACCACAAGCCTACTGCCCATCACTACACTTATAAACATTCATTTAGTCTTCTGTGCATCTAGTAAACTGGAGTTGTCTTCTACATACCACATTCAGAGGCGTGTGACTAATTCCATTGCAATATGACTCTATCGATGACCTTGAGACGAATAAAAGCATTTTAGCATACGCCAAATGTACTATGTTTGTTATGAGACTCAGTTATTGTAGCGCACAGACAATAAACTATTTATAAGACTCTCAATCCATTACTTTTAACATTGCATGAGCACACTTACAATTTCAATTACCATTCAACTCTTGGTTACCATACTAATCGACCAGTAATCCATTACCATTCAACTTTACTTGGTTTGGTTTTTATGTAACCTTGTGTGCTAAATCAAAGGAAGGACAACCAAATGTTACAATTGTTCTGATTCGCTACCATCATTCATGCTGCTTCATTAAATCACATGGTTGTTTAGGGAATCCAAACCAGCCTTAAATATTAGCTGTGAATTTAGGTGGTTATTTTATGGCATCATGACATATTGCTAGTATGAGTCATTACATTTATTAAATTATTAATAATGACATAATAAACACACTATATTATATAAATGTACAAACATGTGAGCATAGACATACTGAGAACATGTGCATAGGTAAAGTGAGCATATACCAAATTTATCTAGCATATATACACACACGTATATACATACCTACATAGATACATAGATTCATATACACATATATACATATATACATAGATACATAAATACATATATACATAGATACATAGATACATAGATACATAGATACATAGATACATAAATACATAAATACATATATACATAGCACATACCAAGCATTTCATAAATATACAAACCCATAACCACATAGAAAGTAGAAAAACTAGTAACGTACCATGCCAACAGAATGTATTTACACTACAAGCTGTAAAGGTAAAAATGCTTGCTCATCATGAAACTTGCAATGCCCACAGTGTGTCACTTGGAATATAACAAATATACAGACAAACATATATAATAACATGAGCAGACAACTTGATACGCTTCAGAAATCAACTCATAATGCTAAAATAAATTGTTTGTGCACATCTCAGTCAGTGCAGCGAGTGAGACAAAATCCTCCTCTTGAGAATGCAGCTAATGAAATGGCCAGATAAGCACCTGAATGTATCCCAGCTGTTACTAGAAATAGAGAAATCAGAAACATACTGTAGTCATAGAACTAAAAATGAAACTTAGTGTCTGTTGACACCCTGCAGGTATTATCTTAGTGTCTGTTGACACCCTGCGGGTATTATGTGAGTGTCTATTGACACCCTGCAGGTATTATCTTAGTGTCTGTTGACATCCTGCAGGTATCATCTTAGTGTATGTTGTCACCCTGCGGGTATTATCTTAGTGTCTGTTGACACCCTGCAGGTATTATCTTAGTGTCTGTTGACACCCTGCAGGTATTATCTTAGTGTCTGTTAACACCCTGCAGGTATTATCTCAGTGTCTGTTGACACCCTGCGGGTATTATGTGAGTGTCTGTTGACACCCTGCAGGTATTATCTTAGTGTCTGTTGACATCCTGCAGGTATTATCTTAGTGTATGTTGTCACCCTGCGGGTATTATCTTAGTGTCTGTTGACACCCTGCAGGTATTATCTTAGTGTCTGTTGACACCCTGCAGGTATTATCTTAGTGTATGTTGTCACCCTGCGAGTATTATGTGAGTGTCTGACACTCTGTAAGTATTATGTGAGTGTCTGTTGACACCCTGCAGGTATTTTCTTAGTATATGTTGACACCCTGCAGGCATTATCTATTAGTCCTATCTTTAAGTAAGAGCAATAATCTCAAGTATTACCAACTATTCAAGTCACTGATTCATTATATAATTTGTGACAGCATTAAAATTACTTTTTTGATACGCAACTAAATGGTACAAATTGAAGATATGATGTGCCTGAAAAAAATAATGTTAAACTACTTGTTATATTTGCATCAGTTATAACCTTGACTAAACTTTAGGACCTTAGGTTATTTAGAGTTAATGACCTCCTATGAGTTTATTCAAGTTACTCAAAAAATGCATGTTCAGTGGTGGTTAGCTTCAGGGAGCTGACCTAAACACGATGCGTCATTTCTCCAAAACCTAATAAGAGATCAGTAAATGCTGTATTATACAGCATTTACTGATCTCTAACTATTAATTTATAATTATTGATATTACTATTGCCAGAATGGTATACTCTTTGTCCCAAGTAGCAGTACTCTATTTCATACAAATAGCCTCTTTAATGACACTATATTATGTCCATATATCTCACCCAGTTACTATAACCGTGGCTATAAATAAAACTACATAGGCATCTCTTGGTTTTCGCTTTACTTTTGTCAGGTGATCAACTTACTCACTTCTGCATGACTTGGTAACTAAGTAGTTTTGTCAAGCTTGCTAAGAAGGCTTGCTGAAATATTTATAAAGTATCCAAATGAGCAATAGATGACAATCCTTAAATAGATTTGATTTAGAGTTGCATGAAAACAATTCAGATCATTAGTTGTCCTCCCTTACTTTTTTTGTCAGTTTTTGTTGATGGCGCCAAATAGAGTAGCTTTTCCTTCTTCAGCTAGTTTTTCAAGAAGACTCCAGTCTATTTTCTTTTCTGCCATTTTATTCAAGTCCTGTAGAGTTCCCTTCTTGTCCTGACTGCGCCACTCTCTCTCAAGCTATAGATAATAAAAACTACTAATAGACAACACATCAATAATACAGCTTTCATCTAAACCTTTTTCCCACTGCAATATGTAGGATAGTAAGAAATAGCCAATGATTCCACAGGCTAATTTATTTCAATAGCTTCAGAGACAATCTTATTTATATAAAAGGGTAATCCTAAGGTTATTGAAGTCAGTCTGTAAATCAAATTTAAATCTTACACTGTAACATTACAAGGATATTATTAGTAATTATATTATTGCGTTTTATGAAGGTAACAAATACTTTGTGAAAGTGGTGAGAATAATGATATATAACTGCTACTTTACTGTCAGAGGCTGTTATTAAATGTACATATAGTAAGGACAATGATATAACAATGAAACTTTTTCTCACGTCTTTTTATTGTTAGTTTCTTAGCTCTAACCACAAGGTTATATGAAGGTCATTAGCTTTTGTTTCTCAGTAAAGTATCCTAAGGCATAACTGTGTACCAACCTTAATCAACCTGTTGCTATTTGTCAGATTCAGATAGTATATGCTCTTGAACCTTTCAATAGTCTTCCTATCCTTTCCAATCTCCTTAAGGGCAGCATTGATAGTCCTACCACTTTTTACTTGTTCATGTACAGAATTGAATAACTCAATCACCTGCTTGACACTGGTCACTGTAAATCAGAAACATTTTTAAGGCTTTAAAAATGACTCAATTCAATACAATCCTCGTCAAACTATTAACAATTTAATTCTCAATTCTTGTGCATCATATGTTATGTAAGAATCAATTTAATTCATCGCAAAACACTACAAAACAAAACCGTTTTTGCTAGCATACACTCAGTATTTTGTTGTCAAAGCTGAGTTTCTGTCATAAAACTTTAATTTAAAGTCTTTAGGAATCAGCAAAAAAGTTCTGCCTAAGAAACAATAAATTTGACACATAAAATAAATGTTTAATGCTTTTGCAGTTTAGTGAAACCGGCTGCAAAACCAAAAATTGCGATTATTTTTTCTGTTCGACCAGAACCCAGACACGCATCATCTAATATAAAAATATAGTAGTTAAAATTATCTCCGGTACAGTGTTGAAAAATATCACTAGCAGACATACATTCAGTTTGATGTTAACCATTTTATTTTGATTAATCTAAGCAGGAAATAGAGCTAATTGAAAACCACAATTTTATGCAGTAAGTTCTGAGTTAAGGAAAAACTAACTGCTTTGTTTTTCATCAAAATGATAATCCAAGAACTTAGATTTACTGCGGTAAAATTCTTGGCAAATCTGTAGTCAATATATAGATACTAAGGTGAGTTGTTACCTAGGCTATTATAAAGCCATTATATAACTTATTAAAAACCTTACTATCAGTGCGCAGGCAAACCATATGGCTATACTATATTACCGCATAGTACATAATTATTATTGACCAACGAAACATACACAGTAGTGTCGAGGTATTGTAGAAACGTGTGCAACTAGAAACACTAGACTGCACTGACATCTTCACATAAGCACACATTAAATAACAGACTGGGTTACCCGATATATCACGGTTTGTAAAGAATGTTTTAGTCGATGCGGTAGTAATAATAGAAGTAGCAATAATAGAGGAAATCTTTTGGGTATTTCGACTCAAGTCGTGTTGATTATTGAAAATAGAGGATCCATTCAATTCCTTTATGGTTACAGTAGAGAGCCGGTTCAATTCTTAACATTGGGATGTTCTGAGTGAATACAATTCTACAGTTCTACAGTAAGTAAAATATGCATGAGAATCAATTCATTGGAGAGATGAGCTTTCAGGCTTACTCAAGCAAACTTGTTAACTCGAGTGCCCATCACTTCTGTATAGGTATCTTCTCATAAAAATATAGCAGTGAATTTTAGTTGCGCCTAGTACAGCAGTATTGTAGTAAATTTTATTGCGTTAGTAGGGCTTGTTGCTACAGAATAAGCAAATCAGTGCCACATTATCTGAATGTCACAAGACTTCTCACTTGAAAATTGAGAAGACAACTCCTAACTTTATCTTGAAAGCTCCTATTTACACATCCAATTTACACAGCTCCTACTACACATAAAAGATACACATTTGTATCTTTTATGTGTAGTATACAGCATTGAAGTAACCATATTAAGAACTGCTTAATAAAATAAATTCGAACATCAACACATAATAATGGCTACCAACATTATTCTTCCATTTGTGATTATATCAACTACCTTCATATTTTATGATAAAAGCAAACATTTATTTAGCTGCCGCGTTGCTGCGAAACAGGTGAATGGGAATGGATAATACAATGGAGCTTTTGTTTTTGTTTAAATAATAGCAACTAAAATACACCGTGAGCTGTATACAGTTCTATTCCCATTGTTGGTATGCACATTGGATATTATATCAACAGTTTGATAGATGCCAAATCATTATAATAAACGGCACTCTACAAGTCACAATAATAGGCAGCACTCTACAAGTCCCTATAATAGACAGTGCTCTACAAGTCAATATAATAAGCAGCACTGTACAATTCACTATAATAGGCAGTACTCTACAAGTTACTATACTAAGCAGCACTTGACAAGTCACGATAATAGGCAGCACATTACAAGTCACAGCAGTAGACAGCACTTTACAAGTCACCAAAATAGGCAGCACTTTAAAAATCATTATAATAGGCATCACTTGACCAGTTGTTATAATAGGCAGCACTATACAAGTCACTGTAATAGACAGCATTCCACAAGTTACTATAATAAGCAGCACTCTAAAAGTCATTATAATAGGCAATGCCCTACAAGTCACTGCAGTAGACATCACTTTACAAGTAACCAAAATAGGCAGCACTCTAAAAATCATTATTATAAGCAGCACTTGACCAGTTACTATAATAAGCAGCATTCTACAAGTCACTATAATAGGCAGCACTGTACAAGTCACTATAATAGGCAGCACTCTACAAGTCGCTATAATAGGCAGCGCTGTACAAGTCACTATAATAGGCAGCACTCTACAAGTCGCTATAATAGGCAGCGCTGTACAAGTCACTATAATAGACAGCACTCTACAAGTCACTATAATAGGCAGCACTCTACAAGTCATTATAATAGGGAGCACTATTACCAGTAGCTTTAATAGGCAGAGCAATATTCTGTACTTACCCCTCCCAAATTTATTCAACTTGCTGGTTGAGACTGATGTAGACATCCTGTCAGAACATCTGGCAGTCCATTTCTCTACATCTCCTGAAATCAGTGCTGCAGTTTATGGCTCAAAACATTATCGCTTTTCCTTTTTGCTAATTTAATATTTTAAAACTAAATATAGCTTGTATAATGTACATGTACAGTAGACACCTCTATAACATAAATATAGCTTGTATAATGTACATGTACAGTAGACACCTCTATAACATAAATATAGCTTGTATAATGTACATGTACAGTAGACACCTCTATAACATAAATATAGCTTGTATAATGTACATGTACAGTAGACACCTCTATAACATAAATATAGCTTGTATAATGTACATGTACAGTAGACACCTCTATAACATAAATATAGCTTGTATAATGTACATGTACAGTAGACACCTCTATAACATAAATATAGCTTGTATAATGTACACGTACAGTAGACACCTCTATAACATAAATATAGCTTGTATAATGTACATGTACAGTAGACACCTCTATAACATAAATATAGCTTGTATAATGTAGATGTACAGTAGACACCTCTATAACATAAATATAGCTTGTATAATGTACATGTACAGTAGACACCTCTATAACATAAATATAGCTTGTATAATGTACATGTACAGTAGACACCTCTATAACATAAATATAGCTTGTATAATGTACACGTACAGTAGACACCTCTATAACATAAATATAGCTTGTATAATGTACATGTACAGTAGACACCTCTATAACATAAATATAGCTTGTATAATGTAGATGTACAGTAGACACCTCTATAACATAAATATAGCTTGTATAATGTACATGTACAGTAGACACCTCTATAACATAAATATAGCTTGTATAATGTACATGTACAGTAGACACCTCTATAACATAAATATAGCTTGTATAATGTAGATGTACAGTAGACACCTCTATAACATAAATATAGCTTGTATAATGTACATGTACAGTAGACACCTCTATAACATAAATATAGCTTGTGTAATGTACATGTACAGTAGACACCTCTATAACATAAATATAGCTTGTGTAATGTACATGTACAGTAGACACCTCTATAACATAAATATAGCTTGTATAATGTACATGTACAGTAGACACCTCTATAACATAAATATAGCTTGTGTAATGTACATGTACAGTAGACACCTCTATAACATAAATATAGCTTGTGTAATGTACATGTACAGTAGACACCTCTATAACATAAATATAGCTTGTATAATGTACATGTACAGTAGACACCTCTATAACATAAATATAGCTTGTATAATGTACATGTACAGTAGACACCTCTATAACATAAATATAGCTTGTATAATGTACATGTACAGTAGACACCTCTATAACATAAATATAGCTTGTATAATGTACATGTACAGTAGACACCTCTATAACATAAATATAGCTTGTATAATGTACATGTACAGTAGACACCTCTATAACATAAATATAGCTTGTATAATGTACATGTACAGTAGACACCTCTATAACATAAATATAGCTTGTATAATGTACATGTACAGTAGACACCTCTATTACATAAATATAGCTTGTATAATGTACATGTACAGTAGACACCTCTATAACATAAAATTCTTCTTATGTAAGTTCTCAGTTAGCTTCAAACTAACATTTTCTCTCCTGGCAAACTTAGAAGATAAAACGACGCATGTGGATCTTTTTGCTATATACTAATACAGACCCTGGCAAACATACCGATAAAAATCATAACATGGATGTGACATGTGCGCAAGATGGGTCGTAATAAATTATCAACACAACTATCATATTCACAGCTCATAGAAAGAAAGAGAAATCAGATCTAGAGTGGATCTAGATTAGGATCTCGACTGAGATGCAGAGATGTAGCAAAGTGTAATATGAAGTTGAAAAACTAAACAAAAACAAATCACAAGAGAAGACAAAGAACAGAGCCGCATATATTGTAAGTCAATGATGAAACCTAAGCCCTAAGACAGTCATTGTCGTAATGACTGTCTGTTAAAGAAAGATATAGACATACTCCAGTAGTCTAGTTAGCCATGATAGATCATCAGCTGTGCTAATAAAGCCTAGAGACTTAGTAGCCACACCTAGTATGGCTCGGAAGGGTGCAAAGTTAAAAGTATAAAAGGAAGACCGCATAAGAAATAAAGACAGGGCACCTTGTGCTTTTCTTATATGTGTGCAGCTATATTTTTTCATTTGCAAATATACATTATTCATCTTGAAGAATCTTGTTGGTAACTAAAGTTAGGTATGGTGCGTTGTAAAGGAGTCTTTCCAGCTTCTTTTACAGTACTTCAAGGCGCTTGATTGGCATAGGTGTTAGAGTGTTGATCTATCAAGCTGAATTCAAGTCTAATTGAAAAGAATATTTCATCCTGACCTACAACTCTGGCTTCAGACAAATGGACAAACAAACATACACTATTATTATTATAGTAAAGATATGTTTTTTTCTTTCTTTTAGACACATAATATTTTTTGCTGCATATACCGGACTGTGAATAAAATTTTGAAGCGTGGATTAGAATTGACAGTGAAAGTATGCCCTCCCCTTAATTCAACGCAAAATTACTATAATTTTTGGTCCTAAACCAAATGCAACTGACAAAAAAAGGAAAGAGTTGTCGACACAAACCAATATTACCACAGTTACTGTATACAACCAACAATACCACAGTTACTGTATACAACCAATAATACCACAGTTACTGTATAAAGCCAATAATACCACGGTTACTGTATATAACCAATAACACCACAGTTACTGTATACAACCAATAATACCACAGTTACTGTATACAACCAATAATACCACAGTTACTGTATACAACCAATAATACCACAGTTACGGTATACAACCAATAATACCACAGTTACTGTATACAACCAATAATACCACAGTTACTGTATACAACCAATGATACCACAGTTACTGTGTACAACCAATAATACCACAGTTACAGTATACAGCCAATAATACCACAGTTACTGTATACAACCAATAATACCACAGTTACTGTATACAACCAAAATTACCACAGTTACTGTATACAACCAATAATACCACAGTTACTGTATACAACCAATAATACCACAGTTACTGTATACAACCAATAATACCACAGTTACTGTATAGTGATTAAATGAAGATGTTCTGTTTAGTTTTCTTCATTGAAGAACCAAAGAGTTGAGTTTGGGAAAGTCCTGGAAGGGATGAGGTTATTGAAATTTTATTTTACTGTTCGAATAACTTAAAATACTTATAGCATAAACAAACTTATTATTTACGTTGTAATAATGTAGGGGTGTCTACTGTAATAATGTAGGGAAGTCTACTGTATATTCATCTTATTTAAAACACCAAAGAACAGTCTGAACATACACAGCGTATGATGAGTATCACAGCATAAAACTGAACTCGCTGTAAGCTAACTTACTTGATAATATGACGGTTTTAGAGTTTCCTGCAGAAATGGTGAAGGGTGGAACAAGAGCTCCAAGATCCACACGCTCGGTATATTCAAACTCATCTGCACAATGAAACATACCTTGTTTACACAGTTCTTACCATTAATGCTTGTAAAGTACAACCAGTTCTAGTGTTTCAGACATGAATGAATTGAAGGATAAAACAACAGTGTGCCATCCTGACTACCACAGGTTGATCAACATTTCAACTTTCCTTACTTAGCTAAAATGATCATAAAGGACAACGGCATTTCTTCAGGCTTAGCTAAACACTGGAGGAATGCATCTTTCATGTAGTCAATGTGCCGGCGATGCATCAGCAACGCCTTACTGATGCGTTGGTTTAAAATGGACACATTGATCTACACCAGTTGAAATACAACGAACACCTTTGTGATTGGCTGAAATAGTTTTGTAGAATAATCTCGATTTTATTTTATTTATTTCCAACGCAAGCTAATCCAATTCAAAATTGACTATCCAAAGTTGATATAAACAGGATTTTATGCAAAAAACTACCTGCTTATAGACAAATATATAATCACTCGTAAAATATTTATAAGAACTACTAGTATAAATGGTACTGTTTATAAAGTATTTCAGGTAATCTTTCGGTAATATAATCCATCGTTTTTTTACGTCATCAAGTCATCTGCATTTGACATATTTGTAGAAAACGATCGTTTTTCTTTTATTTACTAGTACTTTTAGGTGTTGTTTTGATACTATAATAAAAAAAATTGCAAACAAAAACTTCGTTTTCAAGTTATCATTGCAAAAGCTTCGTGTTTTTAACGATAAAATTGTCTATAAAGATGGATGATGTCACGAAAAAACGAAGGATAGATTGAACTTTGTTTTCCATAGTTTAATATATGTCGTAAATTATTTTTTGAGCTAGTTATAGTATTCTCTTTTACTTAGAAGCTTTTGTATTGCATCTCCGTTGTATCAAAGGTTTTATGGCCTTCATTTGGATGATAAATGCACTGTCAGTTTTGACGCTAAACCATGAATTCGGAGCACACTGTTTATTGATATGAAAGGATCTTAGCTACTAGCTAGTTGATGTCAGCGATAAAAATTAAACCTCTTTTGACAATAGCTCGTTACCTCCACTACTAAATGGAATATGGTCTTCCCTTTTTTTCATTGTAAGAAAATCATTAGTACACACTTTTTACGCTTTTGCTTTCCTGATGATGGTTGGCTCAAGAATATTTAGTATTTGACTTGGCCTTGCGGACTCTTGTCTTAGTCAGGTTTATTCATTTAGCTCTCAATAACCTTTTCTAGATGTCAGTATCGTACATGCCATGTACTATGTGCCAAGGACACATACATTACTTACCTGTATAGTAGCTGCAAAAGTTTTAAAAAGCATTTTAAGTTGTCGGTGTAAAAACAAAAAGAATCTTCATAACAATCTAGTTTGTACTTTGTGGAAATACCCAGACGTTGCTGATGATAGCTTAATAATGGTACAAGATAATCCCACAAGATTTTTGTGGCCTCTTTACACAACCCCAATTCTCATTGGTCAATCTATTGGTCAATATGCCGGATTGTTTAGTAGCGTCGAAGTGTGTAGTGACAGCAAATGTCTACACTAAAAGCCTGAACGATGTATTTTATCATTTTATGTAGCCTAGCCTTTATACTTGCCAGCACTAATGCTCAATTGCTTTGTAAGCCATTTTTTGTTCAGAAATAAAGCAGCGATGAGTTGTTCACATGCCTTATGCTAAACTTCTGTTATTTGTGTGCTGATTTACACAAACGCAACAAACAGAGAATAAAAGATAATAGAAGTTAGTTTACTAGAAATGCCGCAAAAGAAATTGGAACCCAAAACTGTTATTTTCAAAGCCACAGGTTCAAGTTGCCTCATTAGAGCTTATTAGTTAAATCTCAGTCAGCAGCATCTTTTACTTCGGATACTGATTTGAATAGAGACAGCAAACAAGGAGTAGAAGATCACTAAAGATTGTTAAACAGACGTGTTTCACAGATGTGATGGAAACTTGAAACTGTCACATTAAAGGTCATGGGTTCAAATTTCTCGGTTACTGTCTAAGTGAGTTAAATAAAAATTACTACCTTAACTGATTTCTAAAAAAGTCAGCGCCATATTTTATATCTAATGCAAAGAGCGGTGCTGCTGATGGAGCCAACAAAGCTAAATAATTGTAAGTCTACTTAGCTTTATTCAGAATAATGATGATGTTTATGGGTTTATGTAGACTTTAGTCCAAGCAGCTAGTGCAGCCCATGACTTTCGAGAAAAGTTATGGAACTGAGAAACTCACAGGAAAGCTTAATTTTTTATGCTAATTAATTAGTGCTTGATGAAAGTCTTAAAATGTTTCAGGGCTGATCATAAAACAGAAAGTTATACAGCCAATGTATCTACATACACTTCAAGTACAAGTCTCCAATGTCAGCTAATAGATCTGCATACACCTCAAGTACAAGTCTCCAATGTCAGTCAATAGGTCTGCATACACCTCAAGTACAAGTCTCCAATGTCAGCCAATAGATCTATGTACACCTCAAGTACAATTCTCCAATGTCAGTCAATAGATCTACATACACATCAAGTACAAGTCTCCAATGTCAGTCAAAAGATCCACATACACCTCAAGTACAAGTCTCCAATGTCAGCCAATAGATCTATGTACACCTCAAGTACAACTCTCCAATGTCAGCCAATAGGTCTACATACACTTCAAATACAAGTCTCCAATGTCAGCCAATAGATCTACATACACTTTAAGTACAAGTTTCCAATATAAGCCAATAGATCTACCTACACTTTGAGCTCAAGTGCCAAATGTAAGCACACAAAAAGACTTACAAAAGCTTTTCCATCAATGATGAATTCAAAAGTTTTCACCTTTTAACCATACACTCTTCGGCTGCTAATAAATCAACAGTTTAGTAGTCTATAATCAAGAACTTAGAAATTAAAAGAATATTTTGCAAACAATTTCATTTTGCGGCTGATTTATTTTTCATGGCAGTATAGTGAGTCCATGAGTTCAGTCACCTACATGTATGTATACTAACCATGAGATAAAATGCTGCATTCATATCCAGTTGTCTCCCTTACTTCTTTAGTAAACTCCCCAACAGTCCGAGAGCTTGCAAACATGAAGACTAATGGTTTTTGCTGGACAAAAAGTTTAACAGTATCGCCTTCAATTTTACCTAGATTAAATATATAAATAAAATTCAGTGTACTAAATAATAGTTATAAGGATGGAAAAATCAGCTGCTCCTCGTAACCTTTTTATGTGAACCTTGTAGAAACCAAAGGCTGTATAATTATGATTGTTGGTTGCTGGACCTTAAAGAATGAACAGATTTTGTGTGGAAACTGCTACCAGTTTCTTGAAATTAAATCTCAATTAGTATGCATATTCACTATTGTATTTATACATTTATCCGATATGATTGTGTGTAATTAAGAGGGAACAAGCTGAAGATAAAAGTTTAAATAACATAAAACGTTGATTTTCCTGTCAGAATTATATTTGTATTGCGGGTGCCATATTATTAATGATCTTAGACCTAACCAACCACTAAACTAAGTAGATATATACATGTACTAACTACACAGAGCTTTTAGAATAACTACTACAAATCAAAAATTGTCCCACTTACTATAGAATACACGACGTCACTTAAAATTAACTGAAATATGTGAAGGTGTAGCTTTGAAATAAAAAGTGTCAATGAAAATATGTTTAAATAACATTTACTTTTTAATCTTTATGATTTTACTGTGTTTTAAAAAGAGCAAAAATGTACAAAATTTTCTGCAACTTTCTGTTCGAAACTTTTCGTTTTGATGAGGACAGGTTGTTAAAATTTAACTTAGAGTGGCCAAATTAAAAAACTAGTGATGTATACAAACTTTGAAGTTAGGCATCTATTAGCTGTTTGATTATAAATTGTGAGTATATGAGTTACTATTAGCTGTTTGATTATAAATTATGAGTATATGAGTTACTATTAGCTGTTTGATTATATATTATGAGTATATGAGTTACTATTAGCTGTTTGATTATAAATTATGTGTATATGAGTTACTATTAGCTGTTTATTATAAAGTAGGAGTACTTGAGATACTATTTGCTGTTTGATTATAAATTGTAAAAATATGAATAATTATTGGCGGTCTGATCATGCCTTGTGTTAATTAACTCAAAATTGAAGCACTTATAAAAGTCTATTAAAGCGACACATCTAAGTTTTCATGGCGACCCCTGTTTGTAATGTTCCCGTAACAAGATATAAAGTATTCCAATTACCTTCATGCTTGAAGATTGATGTGTTTGATGGACCAAGTTCCACTTGTTCAGAGAGATGATCAGGAGGAGTCCGTTTCCTGTTGAACACTGTCAAATCAGCATCATAATTGGTGTCACTGTTTGAATTGCTTGAGTAGTCTTGTGAGAAAGAGGCAGCAGGTGGCTGAGGCGAATGCGGCGAATGAGATCTAATTAATCTCTCTACCGTAGAGGGTAGAGTTGCTGCAATGTTCTCAGAGATGTTTAATGGAGAATATTCCCTACTGGTTGTTGCTGTGGAATGAGAAACTATTCTTGCTGAGGCAGAATCATTCACGGGAAGGTTAGTAGGGTGTGTGCAAACAGGAGGGACATAATCGGTATTGTATGATAAGTTAAGTGGAATCGTTGAAGTGGGAGGAGCCAAGAAAGACAGATCAGTATGGGATGAAGTGAAGTGATTTCCTGGTAGAATGGACGCAGTGGTAAAAGTATTCTGAAGGCAAGGACTGAATGTATCTTGGTCACTGGAAAAGATACTCTGGATAGACCGTTCTGTGGGTTGAATAGAAAATGTATCGAGGGGTTGCAACTCTGAAACTTGCTGCTGTGCTAGCTGTCTTGTAAAATTCTGTGTTTCAAGGAAGGAGACCATACGCCTGAGAACACATGATACTCTACCATTTGCATGATCTAGTGGTGTCATTCCTCTGTTATCCTGCACCATAAGTGATGCATGTCTATTATCTGATACTATGGACTCCAGTACATATTTCACTTTATCTGCATCTCCTGACTGACTAACATAGTGTAGTGATGTCATTCCTTGATTGTCCCGTACCATTAGTGATGCATGTTTATTCTCTGGTGCTAAGGATTCCAGTACATACTTCACTTTATTTGCACCTCCTGACTGACTAGCATAGTGTAGTGATGTCATTCCTTTATTATCCTGCATCATAAGTAATGCGTGTCTATTCTCTGGTGCTATGGATTCCAGTACATATTTCACTGTATCTGCACCTCCTGACTGACTAGCATAGTGTAGTGATGTCTTTCCTTGATTGTTCTGCAGCATAAGTGATGCATGTCTATTCTCTGGTGCTATGGATTCAAGTACATACTTCACTGTATCTGCATCTCTTGACTGACTAGCATGGTGTAGTGATGTCATTCCTTCATTATTCTGCAGCATAAGTGATGCATGTCTATTCTCTGGTGCTATGGATTCCAGTACATATTTCACTGTATCTGCACCTCCTAACCAACTAGCATAGTGTAGTGATGTCATTCCTTCATTATCCTGCAGCATAAGTGATGCATGTCTATTCTCTGGTGCTATGGATTCCAGTACATATTTCACTGTATCTGCACCTCCTGACTGACTAACATGGTGTAGTGATGTCATTCCTTCATTATCCTGCACCATAAGTGATGCATGTCTATTCTCTGGTGCTATGGATTCCAGTACATATTTCACTGTATCTGCATCTTTTGACTGACTAGCATAGTGTAATGATGTCATTCCTTCATTATCCTGCAGCATAAGTGATGCATGTCTATTCTCTGGTGCTATGGATTCCAGTACATATTTCACTGTATCTGCACCTCCTAACCAACTAGCATAGTGTAGTGATGTCATTCCTTCATTATCCTGCAGCATAAGTGATGCATGTCTATTCTCTGGTGCTATGGATTCCAGTACATATTTCACTGTATCTGCATCTTTTGACTGACTAGCATAGTGTAATGATGTCATTCCTTCATTATCCTGCAGCATAAGTGATGCATGTCTATTCTCTGGTGCTATGGATTCCAGTACATATTTCACTGTATCTGCACCTCCTAACCAACTAGCATAGTGTAGTGATGTCATTCCTTTATTATCCCGCACCATAAGTGATGCAAATCTATACTCTGGTACTATGGATTCCAGTACATACTTCACTGTAACTGCATCTTCTGACTGACTAGCATAGTGTAGTGATGTCATTCCTTTATTATCCTGCACCATTAGTGATGCATGTCTATTCTCTGGTGCTATGGATTCCAGTAAATATTTCACTTTATCCGCATATATCGACTGACTAGCATAGTGTAGTGATGTCATTCCTTTATTATCCTGCACCATAAGTAATGCGTGTCTATTCTCTGGTGCTATGGATTCCAGTACATATTTCACTGTATCTGCACCTCCTGACTGACTAGCATAGTGTAGTGATGTCTTTCCTTGATTGTTCTGCAGCATAAGTGATGCATGTCTATTCTCTGGTACTATGGATTCCAGTACATACTTCACTGTAACTGCATCTTCTGACTGACTAGCATAGTGTAGTGATGTCATTCCTTTATTATCCCGCACCATAAGTAATGCGTGTCTATTCTCTGGTGCTATGGATTCCAGTACATATTTCACTGTATCTGCACCTCCTGACTGACTAGCATAGTGTAGTGATGTCTTTCCTTGATTGTTCTGCAGCATAAGTGATGCATGTCTATTCTCTGGTGCTATGGATTCCAGTACATACTTCACTTTTCTTGCATCTCTTGACTGACTAGCATAGTGTAGTGATGTCATTCCTTTATTATCCTGCACCATTAGTGATGCATGTCTATTCTCTGGTGCTATGGATTCTAGTACATATTTCACTGTAACTGCACCTCCTGACTGACTAACATGGTGTAGTGATGTCATTCCTTCATTATCCTGCACCATAAGTGATGCATGTCTATTCTCTGGTGCTATGGATTCCAGTACATATTTCATTGTATTTGCATCTCCTGAATGACTAGCATAGTGTAGTGATGTCATTCCTTCATTATCCAGCACTATAAGTGATGCATGTCTATACTCTGGTGCTATGGATTCCAGTACATATTTCACTGTAACTGCACCTCCTGACTGACTAGCATAGTGTAGTGGTGTCATTCCTTTATTATCCTGCACCATTAGTGATGCATGTCTATTCTCTGGTGCTATGGATTCTAGTACATATTTCACTGTAACTGCACCTCCTGACTGACTAACATGGTGTAGTGATGTCATTCCTTCATTATCCTGCACCATAAGTGATGCATGTCTATTCTCTGGTGCTATGGATTCCAGTACATATTTCATTGTATTTGCATCTCCTGAATGACTAGCATAGTGTAGTGATGTCATTCCTTCATTATCCAGCACTATAAGTGATGCATGTCTATACTCTGGTGCTATGGATTCCAGTACATATTTCACTGTAACTGCACCTCCTGACTGACTAGCATAGTGTAGTGGTGTCATTCCTTTATTATCCTGTACCATAAGTGATGCATGTCTGTTCTCTGGTGCTATGGATTCCAGTACATATTTCACTGTATCTGCATCTCCTGATTTACTAGCATAGTGTAGTGATGTCATTCCTTTGTTATCCTGCAGCATAAGTGATGCATGTCTATTCTCTGGTGCTATGGATTCCAGTACATAATTCACTGTATCTGCACTTCCTGACTGACTAACATAGTGTAGTGATGTCATTCCTTCATTATCCTGCACCATAAGTGATGCATGTCTATTCTCTGGTGCTATGGATTCCAGTACATACTTCACTTTTCTTGCACCTCCTGACTGACTAGCATAGTGTAGTGATGTCATTCCTTTATTATCCTGCACCATAAGTGATGCATGTCTATTCTCTGGTGCTTTGGATTCCAGTACATATTTCACTGTATCTGCACCTCCTAACCAACTAGCATAGTGTAGTGATGTCATTCCTCCATTATCATGGACCATAAGTGATGCATGTCTATTCTCTGGTGCTATGGATTCCAGTACATACTTCACTTTTCTTGCATCTCTTGACTGACTAGCATGGTGTAGTGATGTCATTCCTTTATTATCATGCACCATAAGTGATGCATGTCTATTCTCTGGTGCTATGGATTCCAGTACATATTTCACTGTATCTGCATCTCCTGATTTACTAGCATAGTGTAGTGATGTCCTTCCATTATTATCATGCACCATAAGTAATGCATGTCTATTCTCTGGTGCTATGGATTCCAGTACATATTTCACTGTATCTGCATCTCCTGATTTACTAGCACAGTGTAGTGATGTCATTCCTTTGTTATCCTGCAGCATAAGTGATGCATGTCTATTCTCTGGTGCTATGGATTCCAGTACATAATTCACTGTATCTGCACTTCCTGACTGACTAACATAGTGTAGTGATGTCATTCCTTCATTATCCTGCACCATAAGTGATGCATGTCTATTCTCTGGTGCTATGGATTCCAGTACATATTTCATTGTATTTGCATCTCCTGAATGACTAGCATAGTGTAGTGATGTCATTCCTTCATTATCCAGCACTATAAGTGATGCATGTCTATACTCTGGTGCTATGGATTCCAGTAAATATTTCACTTTATCCGCATATATCGACTGACTAGCATAGTGTAGTGATGTCATTCCTTTATTATCCTGCACCATTAGTGATGCATGTCTATTCTCTGGTGCTATGGATTCTAGTACATATTTCACTGTAACTGCACCTCCTGACTGACTAACATGGTGTAGTGATGTCATTCCTTCATTATCCTGCACCATAAGTGATGCATGTCTATTCTCTGGTGCTATGGATTCCAGTACATATTTCATTGTATTTGCATCTCCTGAATGACTAGCATAGTGTAGTGATGTCATTCCTTCATTATCCAGCACTATAAGTGATGCATGTCTATACTCTGGTGCTATGGATTCCAGTACATATTTCACTGTAACTGCACCTCCTGACTGACTAGCATAGTGTAGTGGTGTCATTCCTTTATTATCCTGTACCATAAGTGATGCATGTCTGTTCTCTGGTGCTATGGATTCCAGTACATATTTCACTGTATCTGCATCTCCTGATTTACTAGCATAGTGTAGTGATGTCATTCCTTTGTTATCCTGCAGCATAAGTGATGCATGTCTATTCTCTGGTGCTATGGATTCCAGTACATAATTCACTGTATCTGCACTTCCTGACTGACTAACATAGTGTAGTGATGTCATTCCTTCATTATCCTGCACCATAAGTGATGCATGTCTATTCTCTGGTGCTATGGATTCCAGTACATACTTCACTTTTCTTGCACCTCCTGACTGACTAGCATAGTGTAGTGATGTCATTCCTTTATTATCCTGCACCATAAGTGATGCATGTCTATTCTCTGGTGCTTTGGATTCCAGTACATATTTCACTGTATCTGCACCTCCTAACCAACTAGCATAGTGTAGTGATGTCATTCCTCCATTATCATGGACCATAAGTGATGCATGTCTATTCTCTGGTGCTATGGATTCCAGTACATACTTCACTTTTCTTGCATCTCTTGACTGACTAGCATGGTGTAGTGATGTCATTCCTTTATTATCATGCACCATAAGTGATGCATGTCTATTCTCTGGTGCTATGGATTCCAGTACATATTTCACTGTATCTGCATCTCCTGATTTACTAGCATAGTGTAGTGATGTCCTTCCATTATTATCATGCACCATAAGTAATGCATGTCTATTCTCTGGTGCTATGGATTCCAGTACATATTTCACTGTATCTGCATCTCCTGATTTACTAGCACAGTGTAGTGATGTCATTCCTTTGTTATCCTGCAGCATAAGTGATGCATGTCTATTCTCTGGTGCTATGGATTCCAGTACATAATTCACTGTATCTGCACTTCCTGACTGACTAACATAGTGTAGTGATGTCATTCCTTCATTATCCTGCACCATAAGTGATGCATGTCTATTCTCTGGTGCTATGGATTCTAGTACATATTTCACTGTATCTGCATCTCCTGACTGACTAGCATAGTGTAGTGATGTCATTCCTTTAGTATCCTGTACCATAAGTGATGCATGTCTATTCTCTGGTGCTATGGATTCCAGCATATACTTCACTTTATTTGCATCTTCTGACTGACTAGCATAGTGTAGTGATGTCATTCCTTTATTATCCTGCACCATAAGTGATGCATGTCTATTCTTTGGTGCTATGGATTCCAGTACATATTTCACTGTATCTGCATCTCCCCACTGACTAGCATAGTGTAGTGATGTCATTCCTTCATTATCCCGCACCATGATTAATTTATGTCTATTCGTTAACTGAATGCTGTTCAAAGTGCACATGAACAGCTGTTTGTCATATTTAATAGTTTGATGAAGGAAACTCATTCCACCTTTAAACTTGCTTTGCACAATCAAACAACGGTTTTCTTCTGAAACACCTTCTAAGAACCTGCTCAGGTTTGTGACTGTTAGATGAGGAAACCTGTACTCACTGTCTGTGTATGCTTTGAGCAGGTTGTAGAGCATCTCCTCAGAGTTCATTTTCAGCCCTTCCGCTACTGTTGCACTACTAGCTCCGTAGTCTTCCATCCTCAATACTCTGTACATCATAAATTGGTAACAGTAATGCACATGTTGACACATAATATCTTTGTTCCTTCCTTTTAACCTATATCTGGTTTATATGCTTTGATCAAGTATAAAATACAGAGTGAACTTCAACAATTAAACATTTGGTTTGTCAAAGATTGTTTTACTATAAGATCTGTGGTTCAGTGGTCAGTCAAATTAATTCAAATGGAACTATTCAATCTGGTGAAACTACATGCATGCGTATCCTGCCAGTCACCTCATCATGTTATATGAGTGACCATTGTCTCTTTTTTTAAATATGCTTGAGCAACTTTGTCTCAGTTACTGCAGTGTTAACATTTGTAAGAGTAGTTTTATGTCTTCAAAATAGAGGTGCAGTAGCTCTATGATAAGTAGCTTCAACTTATAGTAGGTACCACTGACATACAGTAGACTACTACTTCCAGCAGTGATTATCTTCGATATAGTATTACAACATAGGTGCGCTATGATTTGAGTAAATATAGAGAGCTAATAGCTAATACAGCTGTTGAGATATGCCTCAAAAACATAGATATAGACTTGAGTTAGCCTGTGGTTCCAACCTTCAAGTAAATATAACTGTCTGCAATAATTCAACTTTAAAATGATGTCTACTCGGTTATTAAAAACATAAGTAGTGCACACAATGAGAGCTTCTTTATGGTATTCATTTAGATAGATTTGTGTGCGCTAGATGTTATTGTTGTCTCAACAAAGCCAGTCTCTAACTACTGTTGAGAACAATGTTCTGATGGTAAGAAAAGATTTTCCATTTGGCATGGTTTGAACCTTGAATACGTTGTAACCTCATGTCATATCGAATATTTTCAAATAGGTTCTCATAAATTTTCCATTCGATGCAACATTTAATGCAGTGAGCGACACACGTAAAAAAAACTTTTTGAGTGTACGTTGAGAAAGTACAACAACAACCCACTGTTAAACTTTGTGTTTTAAAAATAAAAACTTTGTATTGTTCCCTTTTGAAACTAACTTTTTTGTTGTTGTTTGGTACATTTTACCTTGTTTCCTCTACTTCAGTAGTATTGGTTAATAAAGGTTAATAGTTTGACTAGGCAATATTTATGAAAGCAAACAGTGTTGCAATATGTATTTACTCATCGCTGGATGAAAAGTGCAGCAACATGAAACAATTGTCTAACAAGAAACATATTACTACCTAAAGTTAACCATCTGTAGAATATCATAATGATCCATGTATTTTCTAAAGTGTTTGAGTTCTTTTAAGTTTCATATACAATCTTAAAATTATTTGGTGAGTTATATAAACAATGTTTATAAGAGCCGGAGTTATATTTAACTTGCTGCCTTATAAACACTGCCTTATAAATACTGTCTTATAAACACTGTCTTATAAACACTGTCTTATAAACACTGCCTTATAAACACTCTCTTATAAACACTGCCTTATAAACACTGCCTTATAAACACTGCCTTATAAACACTACCTTATAAACACTGCCTTATAAACACTGCCTTATAAATACTGTCTTATAGACGCTGCCTTATAAACGCTGCTTTATATACGCTGCCTTATCAATACTGTCTTATAGACACTGTCTTATAAATGCTGTCTTATAAATGCTGCCTTATAAACGCTGCTTTATATACGCTGCCTTATAAATACTGTCTTATAGACGCTTCCTTGTGGTTATAAACGTTATGGTATAAACTTATAAACACTGTCAAACCAACACTGTCTCATAAATTCTGTCTAATAAACGCTGACTTATAAGTACTGTCTCGTGAATGCTGTCTCATAAACAATGTCTTGTAAATGCTGTTCTATAACTGCTGTCTCCCAACTGCTGGGTCTTATACACTGTCTCATATACTCTGTCTCGCAATCTGTTTTATAAACTCTGTGTTGTGAACACTGTCTTATTAGTACTGTCTACGATTGGTGGATACTTTCTGAAGAAGTTATGCTTAAAGTCTGTGATCCAACACCTTATTCTCAATACCTCTTTAGTACAATAACTTATCACAAAGTAACGGTCTGAGATCACTAAAACCTCTCTGATACTACACATAGTTTACCATTACAGTTGCTTTACAAACTTATGTTAGCAAACTATTTATATTTAAGAGTATTAAAATGTTTACAAGTCATTCACAGCTACTACTAACATTACAATAACTGTTCTCTGTATTCATGAGTACTTGTACAGGTTTTCTCTGTCAGGTCTTTCATTTGTTCTGTTTTCATTCATATGCTGTTATTAGGCCCGTATTCCCTGGGGCGGCAGGGCGGCTGAGCCGCCCAACTTTTAATGATTTTCGGTGGCTGAATACTAAGAATTGCAGTGTAAGCTCATTCACTTGGAATTTCCAGCTACTAATTACTATAAGTGGAGATTTTCACTAATATAGCATTGGTCTTGCCTGCCACTAATCTAGCATTGGTCTTGCCTGCCACTAATCTAGCATTGGTCTTGCCTGCCACTAATATAGCATTGGTCTTGCCTGCCACTAATATAGCATTGGTCTTGCCTGCCACTAATCTAGCATTGGTCTTGCCTGCCACTAATCTAGCATTGGTCTTGCCTGCCACTAATATAGCATTGGTCTTGCCTGCCACTAATCTAGCATTGGTCTTGCCTGCCACTAATCTAGCATTGGTCTTGCCTGCCACTAATATAGCATTGGTCTTGCCTGCCACTAATCTAGCATTGGTCTTGCCTGCCACTAATCTAGCATTGGTCTTGCCTGCCAATAATGCAGTTAGTGAAATCCTTTTCTGCATTGAAGAGAATCAAAACATCGATGAGGAGCACTATGGGGCGGGCTCGTCTAAATAATCTTCTAATATTACACATACATAAAGATGTTGAAATAGATACAGAATCGGCTGTGAAAGATTTTTGCCATGGACACTTTGACAGAACAAGGGCTATTGCAATATAGAAGTAATAGCTTTTGTTCTGTCAATGTCCTTCACAAAAATCTGTAGTGTCATGAGTTTTATATCGTTCGCTGACTAAAGAAAAAGTTTTGACTACCATGAACCTTAAGCAATATATTTACGTAGATTTTGATGCTTACAATTGATTGCATTTATGCATACTTTGAGGGTTGTTGAAGCTTAAAAGGTCCAGAGCTTTGGGGCGCTGCCCCCAAAACCATCGGGAGGCTTACCATGGCCCCCAAACCTCCAGGTGTTCATAACTACATGTAGTTGCCTAACATTTGCAGCCCCAACTTGCAACCAGGGAATACAGGCCTGGCTGTTGTGACATGCTATTCTAAACTAACCAAGCAGCACAAATAAATATAGAGATTATACCCACCTGCTGGTCTGGTTATCACCAGTAGAGTTGATATAGCAGGTACGCTTTTGAAGGTGTTAGTTAGTAAGCATCAACTTGTAGAATGACCAATTTGACAACGAATAGAAACTGTTGGGAAATCCATGCAGTTTGTGAATCCCATGAAGGCCTTGGGTATTTTCACTTTCCTAATGGATGATTCGGGTAATGGGAATTCCCAATACTGGTCCCTCACAACAAACAGTCGACACAATAATGCTTAGATGAAATACGGTATGCAGTATGCACATCCAAAGTTTCTAAGACATACCTTTCTTTTCCAGTAAATAGAACACATCAGATACGATAATTGGCCTCTTGTTTTGGGTTTGAATACAATCTTTGAAGCATCACGAGTTTATTTAAACAATGTTTCCACTGCAAGCTACTGGTTCTGTAGTCTATCGATTGTGCAGGCTATTGATTCTGTAGGCTATTGATTCTGTAGTCTATTGATTCTGTAGGCTATTGATTCTGTAGTCTATTGATTCTGTAGGCTATTGATTTGGTAGGCTGTTGATTCTGTAGGCTATTGATTCTGTAGTCTATTGATTCTGTAGTCTATTGATTCTGTAGACTATTGATTCTATAGGCTATTGATTCTCTAGACTATTGATTCTGTAGGCAATTGATTCTGTAGGCTATTGATTCTGTAGTCTATTGATTCTGTAGTCTATTGATTCTGTAGACTATTGATTCTGTAGGCTATTGATTCTCTAGACTATTGATTCTGTAAACTATTGATTCTGTAGTCTATTGATTCTGTAGGCTATTGATTCTGTAGGCTATTGATTCTGTAGTCTATTGATTCTGTAGGCTATTGATTCTGTAGTCTATTGATTCTGTAGGCTATTGATTCTGTAGGCTATTGATTTGGTAGGCTGTTGATTCTGTAGGCTATTGATTCTGTAGGCTATTGATTCTGTAGACTATTGATTCTGTAGGCTATTGATTCTCTAGACTATTGATTCTGTAGGCTATTGATTCTGTAGTCTATTGATTCTGTAGTCTATTGATTCTGTAGTCTATTAATTCTGTAGGCTATTGATTCTGTAGTCTATTGATTCTGTAGGCTATTGATTCTGTAGTCTATTAATTCTGTAGGCTATTGATTCTGTAGTCTATTGATTCTGTAGGCTATTGATTCTGTAGGCTATTGATTCGGTAGGCTGTTGATTCTGTAGGCTATTGATTCTGTAGTCTATTGATTCTGTAGACTATTGATTCTGTAGGCTATTGATTCTCTAGACTATTGATTCTGTAAACTATTGATTCTGTAGTCTATTGATTCTGTAGTCTATTGATTCTGTAGTCTATTAATTCTGTAGGCTATTGATTCTGTAGTCTATTAATTCTGTAGGCTATTGATTCTGTAGTCTATTGATTCTGTAGGCTATTGATTCTGTAGTCTATTGATTCTGTAGGCTATTGATTCTGTAGTCTATTGATTCTGTAGGCTATTGATTCTGTAGGCTATTGATTCGGTAGGCTGTTGATTCTGTAGGCTATTGATTCTGTAGTCTATTGATTCTGTAGACTATTGATTCTGTAAACTATTGATTCTGTAGTCTATTGATTCTGTAGTCTATTGATTCTGTGGTCTATTAATTCTGTAGGCTATTGATTCTGTAGTCTATTGATTCTGTAGACTATTGATTCTGTAGGCTATTGATTCTCTAGACTATTGATTCTGTAAACTATTGATTCTGTAGTCTATTGATTCTGTAAACTATTGATTCTGTGGTCTATTAATTCTGTAGGCTATTGATTCTGTAGTCTATTGATTCTGTAGACTATTGATTCTGTAGGCTATTGATTCTCTAGACTATTGATTCTGTAAACTATTGATTCTGCAGTCTATTGATTCTGTAGTCTATTGATTCTGTAGTCTATTAATTCTGTAGGCTATTGATTCTGTAGGCTATTGATTCTGTAGGCTATTGATTATGTAGGCTATTGATTCTGTAGGCTATTGAGTCTGTAGTCTATTAATTCTGTAGGCTATTGATTCTGTAGTCTATTGATTTTGTAGGCTATTGATTCTGTAGGCTATTGATTCTGTAGGCTATTGATTCTGTAGGCTATTGATTCTGTAGTCTATTGATTCTGTAGGCTATTAATTCTGTAGGCTATTGATTCTGTAGGCTATTGATTCTGTAGTCTATTGATTCTGTAGGCTATTGATTCTGTAGGCTATTGATTCTGAAGGCTATTGATTCTGTAGGCTATTGATTCTGTAGGCTATTGATTCTGTAGTCTATTGATTCTGTAGTCTATTGATTCTGTAGGCTATTTAGTAAGCATTAGGAAACACTTCATGACAACTCCACGTTAATTGTGTGTGTTGATATAACATGTGAATTAATATACATGAAACACAAAAATAAAGGAAATACAAGTGTCTTAAGGTACTACCTTGAGATTTCAACAACATAACATATCATAAATGTTTATTGTAACACCAATTGTAACTCAAAAGTTCATTCACTAACTATTAGCTTGCAGTACTTACTTAGTACAAGTACAAGACGCAGTACAAGAGTTCATACATATATTTGTCTGCTTCATTCATAAAGGGTTACAATAGAAAGCATGCAACATGTAATGAACAGGTCTGCCCTCTTGTGTGAACATTCATGCTTATTTAACAGGGAGCCCAGAGAATGTATACATTCTAGAGAACGCTCACTAGAATGTATACATACATTCCAGAGAACGATCATCAGATTCATCAAAGAAAACCTACCTAAGTGACTCATGTGAATTTTTTCAGTGAGGGATCTGGTGCCCAATACAAGAATTACAAGAACTTTGCCAACTTATGTCACCACGAGCTTGATTTCAATCTTACAGCATCTTGGAGCTTCTTTGTCACCTCACATGGAAAAGGTCCATGCGATGGGATTGGCGGGGTAGTCAAGAGACTGGCCACCCGTCACTCCAAGCAGCTAGTTAAGCCTGGGAAAGAAAGACTGCTCAGTGCTGAGCAACTGTACAAGTATGCTAGGGAAAACATTACTGTGGTGGAAATGTTTTATGTACCCACTGAAGAAGTCGCAGAACAAGCAGCGATTTTAGAACCAAGATTCAAAGCAGCACAACGAGTCATTGGTTGTCGGGCCAGCACTGGTTTAAGCCATTCAGTAGAACAGCCATTGAAGTTTGCAAACTTTCACCACTGGTTGATAAAAAATGTATGCTTCAAGGATACAAAGTTGGGAAGACTGATGACTCACATGTTACCAGCAATACCTTAACCTCTCAACCTGGACAATATCTGGCCTGTATATATAATAGTCTGTGTTATATGGGGATGGCAATTGGCTTTGATCAAGAGAACAATGATGTTAATGTGAGATTCATGCACAAAGGCTCAACAAACAGTTTCACATGGCCAAAGCGAGATGACATCTGCTGGGCACCACAAAAGCATGTTCTAATAGCTGTGGCGCCGCCATCTACCACCAACTCAGACAAAACATATATATGCATTAGAAGCTACAACAATGGATAAGATTGAGGAATGTAAGTTAAGAAAATATTTTAAGGCTCCTTACTATCACAATCATAAACCACAAGCACACAGCAAATTTGAACTTGATAGGATAATCATCAGCCAAGTTAAAGCTTGACAAGGGGAGATAATCTCATTTAAATAGGGCGATTCTCAAAGGTGTTTGGAGGGCATTTGGAACTCAATTTTAAGCATTTTACCGTCTGAAGCACAAACTTTTGATGGTTTTAATGAAATCTCCATGTTAATTAGTGTAAAACATGAGAAAACTTTGTGACTTTGTTGAAACCACAAGTTGACCTTGACAAGTTCGACAATGACATTCATATTGTATGGCTTCTAGACGCTGACCCGATGCATCTACAGAGAAGATGAAACTAGTTTTGGATAGCTGAGGTCTGGAGGAATTCAGAAATCTCAACAGAAACAATATCAAATTAAATGTTAGGGGTGATAATTGCTTTTTTCAGTCGCTAAATAGCGTTTTCGGTCATTTTTGGTCGAAGTTATCTTCCACATTATTTATCTGAAAAATTTCAAACTTATTCTTTTGTGTAAATATGGAAATTGTGTGTAGACGCAAAAAAGTCTAGACCTCTAACTTGTATATTCTTGAATTTCTTTGAGTCTAAAGTCAGCTAGATGTGCTCTGACCTCAAACTCGGGTGACAAATGGTCAAAGTGCAAATTCTTATAGCACCTGAACCGATGACCCTAGAAGATCAAAATTTGGGATTTAAGCGTTTTTCAACATGGGTAACAACTTATTAAAAAATCATCAAAATCTGAGACAGGTTTTTTCAGTTACACCTGGTAAATTCTATGCCAGATACATTTTGTTCAAAAAATTAGTTGCTGTTCTAAGAAGATAGCATAATAGTTCAAAAATGTAACATAAGCTTTCATTGAAATTTTACTTCACGCCTTCAGTTTAAAAAACTTATTTTTATAAATGTTCAAATTCATTGTGCTGAGCACCTATTTTAGAGAAGATTGCAAAATATTTGACCTACAAATATTGACAGGCTTGACACTTCATATCCTGTGGAAAAAGATGGTTACCAACCCTTTTAACCGAAACCACAAAATTATAATTTTTTTAAGCTTCTAGTAGGAAGCAAAAATATTTAAGAGCAAGGAGTGGGAGCCTAAAATCAAGCTTTTACATGTACGAATAAACTAGTTAGAAGGTACTAAAGATCTTTAGATTATATCCCTCTTTTGGCAGTAGAATATAAATTGCACATAGTTATCGTATGTAATTTATATTTCTGTTATATTTACAATGTATGTACATGCTGAAAAAGACATAATCATAACAAGAAAACACAATGGAAGA
Organism: Watersipora subatra; assembly: GCF_963576615.1. Taxonomy (NCBI): domain Eukaryota; kingdom Metazoa; phylum Bryozoa; class Gymnolaemata; order Cheilostomatida; family Watersiporidae; genus Watersipora; species Watersipora subatra. The sequence continues at coordinate 22,971,713 of NC_088709.1, forward strand.
CTGACACATTTCAGGAACTACCCTTTAGCTAGATTCTTCTTGTAGCACTCGAGGCTACATAGGGAAGTGTTAGTCTTTGAGCAGTTGTACTTCTTGAGATTCTTGCACCCTAAGACTCCACAGCGTATAGCCTTAGGAGCTGGTCTGCAAATAGTGAATGAAAGCATCTGATTGTGAATGGTATGTATCACCCTAAGACTCCACAGCGTATAGCCTTAGGAGCTGGCCTACAAAGAGTGAATGAAAGCATCTGATTGTGAATGGTATGTATCACCCTAAGACTCCACAGCGTATAGCCTTAGGAGCTGGTCTGCAAATAGTGAATGAAAGCATCTGATTGTGAATGGTATGTATCACCCTAAGACTCCACAGCGTATAGCCTTAGGAGCTGGCCTACAAAGAGTGAATGAAAGCATCTGATTGTGATTGGTATGTATTAGTGTTGGGCCGGTATCTAATTTAGTGCCGGATCAGATATCCTTGCACATTTTTATCGGTTTTCCCGGTATCGGTATCCTCGGTATTTACCATCTTCGGTATCCTTCGCCAACTAAGAAAATTCGGTATTGTCGGTACTATTGTTCGGTATGTGGTTATCAGTGTGTCTTTAAATGGTTTAAACTTTAAATCATAACTGTCTCGAACAATTTTTATCGTTGTGCAAAAAGTAGCCTGTGCAAAAAGACATTATTTAGTCAGCAGTATATTGTTACGGCAAAGAGACTCCTTGTTTTAGAAAGCCAAAAAAGAAAAGAAAGATGGAAATATAATTTTCATGATAGATGTTTTTTTTGTTTATTCTATTAAAAAATATAGTTATTGATACAAACAAAATTGTATAATAAAGAACAGATAGATAATGGCAAGGGGCTCTTTTTGTTAAATATACTGAAATAGTTTAAAAAAGTCTTACTATCACATATTGTAATCAGGTAATGTAATCACATAATTATACGCAGTCCAATTAGAGACCAGTCCCGTTAGAGTCTTTATACGTCCTCCCATCTGTGTAGAACTCCCAAACCTTCGAGGCTGGTGGCATTATCAATGTAACGTAATATAATAGTAGATACAGTAAGCGTAGAAATTTTCGTTGAATTTGTTCGCTAACGCGTGCTGAGATTAGCATGTTCGTCATGAAGCGTTTTAAAAATCTCTCCGGATATCCGTATAACCATTTACCGGTAGGCTTTTACGGATAAATACCGATCATATCAAACCGGCCACGGATACCTAGCTGACACCGAAAATGATTGATTTCCTCGGATACCGAGAATCCCTCGGTATCGGTAAGAGCGGATAACTCAATACCGGCCCAACACTAGTATGTATCACCCTAAGACTCCACAGCGTATAGCCTTAGGAGCTAGTCTGCAAATAGTGAAAGAAAGCATCTGATTGCGCATGGAATAAATGTGGGCAATCTATAACAACCAAGTATGATGTCTGCTTTTCTTACTGCAAGCAGAGGCTGCGGGTGTGAGGCATTGTTACACAAACCATGTCTTTGTGATCCTGGCTAGACATGTAGGAGTTCGTTGGCAAAGAAACCTCAATTACTAGAGACATGAACATTTGTGAAGGCTGGATGCTCTTTCTATCAACATCACTAGCCTTTTTTTACAAATTGAGCCCTAACCTGTTCTAGGCCACGAAGCCATAGAATGTGTGGAGAATAGGCCTTTTTAGCTACAAGAAGTAAGCTGGGCTATACCCGAGATTTCTTTCCGTGTAAATCTGGTAGCCTGCTGCATGTTGATTTTTGATGTGATTGCTACACTGCCTTTGCGACAACAATCCACGAAAATGTTCATTAACTTTTCCGCTACAGTGAGCCGATATATCGGATCGGTAAAAATAGTACGTAATAAAAGCCGATGAATCGGCTAATCAATAGGGTTTCACATTTCTTTTCATTATGAAACCTTCGCATTGGCTAGACCAATCCAATTTTGTCTCCAACAAAACAACCTTGTTGCCAATCACAAATTGCCAATCGAAAGATTTTCTGTTAAGCAATCCCATTTTTACCCATTTTTCAAAGCCGAAAAACCAGATTGTTATCACCATGGCAAAGAGAAAGTCACCCCGTTCGTTCAATGCAAGGGAAGTGTCAAAGATTGTGCAAGAGTGGGATTGACAAAACAATTTTGTACTTATCTTGTAGAAAAATTTGTTCTGAATTAGATGTGGTTCACAGTAAAACAATATCCAATATTGCATAAATACTATCGGTATATCGAATTTTCTAAAACACGTTTGAATAATTTGGACAGAATAGTGAATATAGCGCAGTAGTGAAAGTGTTAAGGGCAATTGTCATTGATATATTCTCCATAAAACTTTTGAGTTTCTATTCAGATGGGTATTTAAGAGGCTGATTTTCAGGAATGAGATGAAGTTTTAAAACAAATTAGTTTAACGATTTGGCAGAAGGCATGGAGCATTTGCGCGTGAAGTTTGAATAAAAATGCTAAAAAAATGTGGAAATGCATTCACAGGGACTAACAGACAGACACAATGATAAAATATATTTCATTAAAATGTAGTATATTTCACAGGGACTCTTGCACTCGAACGACCAGCACACTGATGTCAAAAAATTAGGCATTGCGGGTCGCTAGCAACAGCAGCAGCCTTGCAAGGATTGCTTTGTGAAGGATATTCGGAGACATCTGACCCAAGAGTATTTGTATGTCATTTATAGAAATAATCTTTGTTTACAACAATTATAATATAAATCACATATTTTAGTAGTAGTCATTTTTAATAATTTTATTTAAAACAGGATTTTCATTCATATTATTTTTAAACAACCAAGTTTTTATAATTATAGGCCAACTACCTTTTCTGGAGCATTCCAGGTTTCTCATTAAAACTTATTTACCAGCTATTGACTAGCCAATCATGACAAAGTTGCGGGCAACAATATCAAACGCTCTTCATACACACAAAGCATTCGCCACTAGAGTTAGCTGTAACATCAACTCCTGCAGATTCCCCCAATATTCCTCTGGAGTGTTTCAGTCATGACAGGTTTCAAAGCTCTTACAACTCCAAAGAGAAGCCCTAACACATTTAACATAGCAAATGTTGAACACATTCAGCGCACCTCGAGAACTACAAGAGCGATCACTTGTTGAGACGAGGAGCTAGATGAGACATTAGAAAAGCTTTAGCAATGAATAGCCACTATTCTGCAAAGACAGCTCTCAAGCCAAAAATTATAACATTTTCTTTAATCTTTTATCATAATATGACATTCCTGTAATATGTCTTTAAAAGTAATAATATTGATGACAAATAAGAAAAATTATGAGCCTTCAAAACTGCGGGAAATCATGCTGATTTCTTTATAAAACATAACAGCAAAACAACGTTAACAAAATAAGTTAATTTAATAACAAAAACAATTTAATTGAACTGATTGATTTGCCAGACAGAGAATGTGGTATAGATTATAGATTAAATTCACCAAAATCTTCCAAAGCAACCCGAAGACACTTATCAACATTCTGCTCAACTTGCGAAACCCGAAGACACTTTATCAACATTCTGCTCAACATGTGAAACTTTGAACAAGATAAACTCACAGTTCGAAAAGATCTGTAGATCATGCAAGTCCTAAAGCTATAGCCAATCTATATAATCCCATAAAAATGGAAAGCCTTAATAAAGACCACTAGGACAAACACTAGGTTCTTGCCCTTCAAAAACGTAATAGTGCAGCATTGCAGGTACAATAATTTCTAATTCTACCAGCCAGACACGCCAGCTACCATTCACTGGCCATATTTAAAGGCAGCAGTGTGTATCTTTATGCCAACCAGATATATGAGTGTCCAAACACCATAGCTGAGAAATGTGTAGTTTTAGGTCAGCCATGTGAGCCTATGTATTATGACATAGATATATCCCATAGAGATACGCAGACATAGAGATATCTCATAGAGATACACTGACACAGAGATATCTCGTAATAAAGCATCAGCTGCCCTAGTGTAAAGAACTTACCACCTTGGGTTGGTGTTGCCTATAAGATGAACTTACTGGCAAAGCAAATTTTAACTGTCTAAAATTAAATTCCTACGACCTAGATAACTCTATTGGATATTCTGCTAAGGAGTACCTGGCAATCTGTCGTGTGATTGGAAACTCGGTGTCAGGAGGAAGGGAGATAGTAGTCAGCTCTTTGGTCATGCGGTACCTCATGTGTGGCAGCTGACTCCCAGCTATTTTCAAAGCACCCTGCGTATAAAATTCTATATTAAACTTCTACAGTGCTCCAGCATACACAGGATGCACGGTGATATCTTTTATACACAATGCAATGCATTCTATACATATCACATACAGTCATACCGCGTCACACCAGTACGCAAACATTAGAGAAAATTGAGATACAAAATTTCGAACATCATTGTCCATTGAGATAAATTTGAGATATGAGCATACAAGATGGTTCTTGATGCGGCCACTACGTGGTCAAGTATGTGAGAGGCTGCTTATGAGAACAGCATCACTCGGCCTTTCTCATTGGATCAGTTTGATAAAGTTTTAAAAAAGTTGGCTAAAAATTATGGTAAAAGCAACTCAAAAAGCGTTAAGCAAGAAAAAGACAATAAAAAATGAAAACAAAGATGAAACTAGAATTAAGATTAGAGTAAGATTAACACTTATTTTAAGTGTGTATTTAGTGAACTTCATTTAAGTTAAATTTAAAGTTTCTGTTAAAGGTTGACTCGCAACAAAATTCACATTACAGTTATTTGGTATCAAAAGATTCACCATGTCTTACTCTGTTGTGTTGTAGGTGCAAAATATGTGGAAATGTGATTACAAGCTCTTAAAAGCTCAAAAACGAAAAGCCGCCGTAGATTGGAATCTATTTATTTCACTGACGTAGTCATGACAGTTTGGTTATTGTCTTGTCACGTGATGTTCTCATGTGAATTGAAAGGCCAATAAAAGGCTCAATATAAAACTTCTCGTAGCACTAGTTTATGACAAACACTTCGGGTTTCACCGAAGACCACATATCAAATATAGATGCTCGCTTCTTTACAGTGTTGTTTCGGCTTGGTCTAATCATCTAGTCGTAATCTGATTATGTGACCCATACTTCCTGCCAAACAGTGCGAATAATTTCTGCAGCATTTTTCGATTATCACAGATGACCAACAGGCTCGTCATGTTTATCAGACTATGACATGTACTACTTCAAGCTAGGGTTAAAAAATTAAACGAATTTTCACGGTAGGTTATAAGATATCAGTGCTGAAAGTGACAGCCTTACAATGACGATGAAATAGACGCATAAGAACAATAGACATGGTTTCATTGAATGCGTGAAGTATATTGGCAAAAATATTTCGACAAATGAGGTTGCACGAAAGTGTAAACAGAAGCCATCTCGTTCATCTACGTCCCATTTGAGCCGTTTTGGAAAGAGATTCTAATCTATGGCGGTCTCGTGATGGCGGCGATTAACTGTTCGTTTTTGAGCTTTTAAGAGCTTGTAATCACATTTCTACATATTTTTCACCTACAACACAGCAGAGTAAACCATAGTGAATCTTTTGATACCAAATAACTGTAATGTGAATTTTGTTGCAAGTCAACCTTTAAGTAGATGAAGTCTCATATTCATTTTGCCGTGAAGTCTCTTTTACACCGCTAATCGTAGTCATATGTCTGTCTCGAAGGTAAGCACTCCTTGCAATACTTTACATAACAATATTAAATTTTATTGCAAATCACAACTAGTAGACAGGTATTTGATAGTTTGTAAGCATAGGTAGTGAATTACAACAATTAAAAACACATTTTTCTATGGTAATATCCTGACTTAAGTGGCTTTTTCAGAAGATTGGAATGGGTTAATTTGTATTTAGTTGGTTTATAGTGCAAATATTGCTTTGAGTCATGAGAAAATTAACATATGAGCTGATTCATGGAACCATTAAGCCTGTACGCCGAGGTATGACTGTACATGCACTAGTTTCAACAGGAAAAATGAAGGAGCAGGTGAAAATTTAAACAAAAGCATAATGTATACCGCCGCGTATCACACAGCTAAACAACAAGTTTAAATTCGACCTCGCAGAACCCGAACACTACAGGGTAAGCCCTGAGATTAGGAAGAGTATAGAAGACACCCTCAATCAAACTGAGAAATACTCATAGAATAAAACTAACCTTGTTCTTTGCAATCGCAGCTTCTGACTTGTTTAAGAGACGATCTACGGTTTGTTTCTGTAAAACAGAAATAATTATGCTGCAATGAGAAACACAAATAATCAATTATCTAATGTACCGTAAAACCTCTATTTGAATGTAATGGCAGTTTATTTTTCAGCCCTTTCTCTAGTGTGGCCCTTTGTTAGAGGTGATGTTCAAATAGAGGCTGGCTTTGTATTTTTCTAATGACTCGTCACTGACCTACTGACCTTCTTTGACCTACCGATGTCAGAGGTGCAAATTGAAACTATAAGAGCAGAGAAAAAAAATTAAATTATATTTGTCAAGGATCAAAGTGTATAAGTATCAAATAAAAAAAATAAACAAATAGTTGCCGCTCGCTATATCCAAATCAATAACCAATCAATGAATATAAAAAGGCCTGTGAGCGAAACTGATTTAATTTTTAACTTCAATGATTGGTTGACATTAAAACCATTAAAACTACCGAAAATTAGTAAAGAATTTGAACTGACGAGTTAAATTGATCAAGATACAGTTTAAAATTCCATAATTTACAACTTTGTCTTTTGAGATGTTTTTAAATTACGTAAAAGGATCTCTCATATATGCAATGCACGGCTATTCTACTCTATGCTGCACGGCTAATGCATTCTATGGTACTGGGCTTAGTGTAAAACTCTTACAACCACTGCACAGTCCCATTAGTTATGTCTGTGTCTTAGTCCATCTATCCATACATGTTAACACTCTGATTGTCTTTTAGTCTTGCTTGATACCATCGTACTGAAGAAATAGATTTGTGGTAATAATAATGCTTCATAAAACAATGATACGTATGGGGCTCAAACTCATAAACACTTGACCAATCAACTTAATCTAATGATCATGTGACTGATCATGTGACCGCCTCCTTGTTAAGCTGCTCACCTCCTGTCATGCTTATCAAGTTTTGAAAACAAGGGTTGGACCCACTTTCAAGGTCATATAAAGTTAAACAACAGCTACTTAGTTTGACAACAGCTCCATCAAAAATCCTTCAACAATTCGAGACAGTCAATGTGCTACAGGAAACCAGATTAAAGTAAAACTACGTAAAATGTATTAAAAATTTAACAAATAAAAGTTTTGACTTTAGTCCAATAAAATAATTCAAGTTGAGTTAATTCAATAAAATAATTCATCCAGTCGATGATGTTCCGTATCCCTGAACAAGTTACCAACTAGTGTTTGACAAATAATAGCAATTTAACTCACCAATCACAGTGTTTTATGATTAACTGATAAATGAGTATGTTTACAAAATATCCACAAACCTGATAGAGATTTACAGTAGAAATATATTTAGAGCCTTCAAAGCAGTTTTAAACAGTTAGGACAAGCATTTCGTTAATAGTGGTAAAATAAATGGATAACAACAAAATAATATGCATTTTGTTGCAATGTTCCAAACAATTTCTAACTTTTATCCAAACTTTCAAAACTTCATGATAACTCTCCTTTAACCCGAGTCCGATCACACTATAAACGTCTAGACGTCTATAAAACATTAAAAAGATATGCTATGCTTGTTGCTCATTGCCGATCTCATCAATAAAAACTGTGCACGACTGCTAACTGTCAAATGATCAAAATTTCACATCAGTTAATCTCCAATCCCAATCTGAAACGCGAAAGTAGTGCTTCAATGGCTGACAGACAATCAAATATTTATACGCTGCCTTACCTTAGCCTTCTCACTTTTCTCTTTGGCTAACTGCTTCCGTTGGACAGCTTTCTGCTTCCTCACATCCAGCTGTTCTTTGGTGGCAGGCTTGCCATACTGAGTTGTCGGCAACTCCAGAAGTTGTTCCTCTCCTCCATGCAGCCGCCGCCTCTGTCAGCAAGTCAAGAATTATTATATTATAAAATAAAAATGAGCTCTAGATCTTGCATCACGCCGAAGAATCAACATTCTTTGATTACCCAAAAACAGCCCTAGACTGAAATTTTGAATTCTATTTATCTTTATATGGATCTCAGTGTTTGTTTTTTACACCCAGGCAATCTAACACAACACTCTAATTGGCTCTTACTTTCATTAATATTGTTGTTACTTATATTAATCTATATATATAAATCTCAAAGTTTGTCATCTAGCGTCTGTCCATAGCGATTAAAATAGTGTCCAGCTATAGTGATTAAAATCTAGCAATGAAGAAACCACATCGCAGAATATTTGATCTCGGAACTTCCCTTTAATAAGGTGATAAGCTAACACATTAAGCCACACCGGACACAATGAACTCATTGGGCAGATAGTCGTTATCTGGGTTAAAATACGCATAGCGACTCTGTATTACATTCAACGTCACTAAAACTTGCGTTTACCGCTCTTATTAGTAAGTTTAGCAATACGAATACTAACTTACTTAAATTAGCCAATGGCAACTACATTACCTGCCACTGTTTATAAGCTGTTTTTAATGCCCGTACAATGCCGGGCATTCATCTAGTATAAATAAACAATTAGTATATAATTATATTATATACATAATATACATAATAGACACACTTTATAATAATGATAATAATATGATGATAATAATAAGATGATAATAATAGTGATGATAACAATAGCGATAATGATTGCAAAGAACTATCGATATTAAAAGGAAGCTCTGAAATGACCTCTGACCTACTGAATGGCAACAGAGGTCTCAAAGAAACTGATATAATACTGACCAGTGATTATGGTTTCATTAACAAGTCAACAAAGCATAACAATGGCAGCATATTTATCGGTAATATTTAGAGTGACACTCTAAAAACTCAAGTCGGACAGATAAATAGTAAAGGTACAACTCTGGGTTCATGTATATACAGTGAAACACGGAGAACTCAAACTTCAAGGGACCAAGCAAAAGTGTTCGAGTTATTAGAGCGTTCAAGTTATCAGGACAGTCATAAGTGCACGTATTTATCAGTAGATACATGTACATATACAAACTATGTATCAATCAAAAGCTTAGATTGCTTGTTGCAAGTTAAAGGGCCTTTCGTGGGAGGTTTTAAATATTTTTAATCAGAAAGTATAAATATTTTTCTATCACTTGAGATTTGTTTGCTGCTTTAGGTGATGTGACTGCCAGGACGTTCTCAGATTAAAATTGGCAAAACTTGATCGCGGTTAAAACGCTCAGAAAAAATACATACGTATTTTTCTACCAAGCGTTTTAACCAAGATCAATTTTGCAGTAAGTCAGTTATTACAAAACTGCTTTACTATTAAAATCCCATTATCAATTTTGCCGATATTACTTTAAAGTTATCCAAATTTTACCTCGCTTTTCTTGCTTTCGGAGGGCTTATCGCTAAGCGGATGTTTGGTAAAATTTGATTTTTGCAAACCTTTAGAAAAGTTGTTAATGAAAATATTTGCCGATGTTGGTAATAACGAGGCCTAAGAACTACTAAAAGTCGATGTTTATCTCTATGGCTTGGAATAAAGTGATATTCTAAAGCGATAGTAACAACCGTCTCGGTAGCCGTTTGGCAAAAAACTGTTCGAGTTAATGGAGTTTCAGTCGAGTTATCTAAAGCCATTTATTATTGCGTGGGAACGGACCAAACAAATCCATTCGAGTTAACCGTGTGTTCGATATATCCGAGGGCGATTTATCCGAGTTTCATTGTATATGCAAAATAACATGGAACACGTCTAGATATGACCTTACACAAGATTTTACTAGATTTTTCAAAAAGTATCAGCATTTTTCTATCATTTGCGATTGTTTTAGATGTTTGAAATAATCTGACTGTCAACATACTTCAAAATTAAAATCGACAAGATAAAATAATTTAGCAAGAGCACCAACCTGTCTCGCTGTGAGCACAGATGGATTGTTCTTCTGCTTCTGTTTCTCATATTCTTCAATATTTCCAGACTCGACTGCGTCTAACCACTCTCTCTCCTCATCTGATGAGTCTAGCTTCTCAATTGCACCTGGTCTGAATTAGAGAGACTTTACTGTAATATCATCTTATTATTTCATTATAATATTATTTTATAATTCTACTATGCTACTTAGCACACCAAAACTCTGTTTACAATGTCCTAAACATTCACATTTTTGAACATGTAGAATCTACATGATAGCATCAGCAATGCAAAATTAAAAACCTTTACCTCGGAAAACAGCGTATAGGAAAAGATTGTCACCAATGAATCTTGACTAATAGCTAAATATTAAGCGTCTGGAAGACTCCATATCAGTAAAAACACTGAAATGCATTGATGCAGCAGTAATATATTAGCTACATTATATTAATATAATATTATATATATTATAATATAATAATATATATATATTATAATATTATTATATATACATATTAATATATTAAGTATATTATCTACATTAATATACTTAATATATTAAGTATATTAATATATTAATATACTTAATATATTAACTACATTAATACATTAATATATTAACTACATTAATATATTAATATACTGGTTACTTAACAAGCACGAAGCAAGATTTAGGTGGTTGACAGCAGCAAAGGATCTGTTTATTCTACTAAAACCTTCTTAGAATTAAAAAGGAAAATTTCAATTTATCATCATTGAGCACTGAAAATACATCACAGTCCACAATTTATTAAAACCGGATTAGGCAAACTTACTAAAGCCATTACAAGCTGCGCCAAAACATATAGACATCTAAAGCAGCATTGTAGAGTATAAGTAGTATGTTTCGAGTATGAACAAACTACTCATCAGATCAACAATTAGTCATCGACTAATTGTTGATCTGATGAGTAGTTTGAAGATTAGTCATCGACTAATCTACAAACTACTCATCAGATCAGTGTCTAGTCGATGACTAATCACTAACTTCAAACTAAAAAAAGGACAATAAATACATTTTGGCAGTGAAACGATCTTTAATCTAGACTCGCGTGTTGAGCTGTGAGCAAGCGTGTCTCCCGGCCCCACAATTGGTCTAACAACAATTGGTGAAACGCTGAAACGCTAATAAACTCGTCTATAAACTCAATCTAATAGTGCGATTCGTCCAACGACATGATTGGTCTAAAACCAACTCGCTAAATATACGATTGAACTAATTACAGCTACGAATATTTTGTGCCAAAATGGAGTCGACTGTGTGTAAAACTGAACACTCTAAAAAAAAAGAGTTTCAATTTTTTGTATTTTTATCCGTGTCTTTACATCAATTTTAGACTAATCGTCATTAGAACGACTGGTATATTGGACGAATCAGCTTTAGACCAACTGTTTGCAGAAGACTTAGTCTATTAAACCAAATGTTGTATTGGATGAATGGGTGCTAGAGTGAATTTCTTTGGATGAAGTGGTCTATTAGACCAAATTGATTTGAACCAACCGGTGTTAGACCAGTCATACTAGATCTTGCGCCTCATACATACGGCATTGAAGGCTCTGTTGGCTGCTGCGTTTCAAGGTCATAGCCCTCATAGTCTTCAAGATCAGAATCATCGTAGAGGTCAAGGTTAGCTGACTTATCCAGAGGCATGGGCGCACCTGTTTCATTCTCGATGTCTAATTCATCAGAGCCATCTGCAGAGATAAAGACCTCTTCCTCTAGCAACTTACAGAACCAAATCTTCGGGTTAAGAGATTCGAAACACTTCGCTAATGGTTGCTCTGTGGTGCTAGTAGAAACCCTTAGATTGGACCCTAGTAGTAACTGAGTAGTAACTGAGCTAGTATGAATAATGGTGGCCTACTACAACAATGATCGATTATAAAAAAAACATTTGCATAAGCCATAGTTTGGACACTCAAACACTAAAACATTAAGGCTTATATTAATTTCTGTTGGCTATTCTCATCACATCACAAAAACCAAACCCAAATTAAAAGAGAATCTCTTAACATATTCAAACTAAACTTTTTTCAAATGATAACTTTTTAACTATTTTATAATTTAATAGGTTACTGTTTACTATTTAAATATTTTTAGACCTGATGGTTTACTGTATAATAAAAATTGTATCAGAACCATTCTTAGCTGCTGAGATTTAATTTTGCTCCCTCATGCATGTCTTACTAAATTTAAAATTGTGTAACACCTTCTCCGTTTTTAAAACTGAATGTTAGCAATAATATTTTCACATTTTTTTCAAAAATGGTTGGCAACACTAAAAAATAAACAGTTTTGATTCTATGCAGGTTACCAGTGACTTGACTACATGATCAGATGTCACCTATCAACAGGTAATCATCAGATTATAACATGGACACCGGAAAATGTGATAAGTTCTTTATTTTTATATTTTCTTATTTTAATATATACTTTATATATAAAATGGATATTAAATCAAATATACTATTATATATGGAAATATATATGTTATATATAGACTTTTGTAATATATGTATGGATTAGTGTTGCCGATATGCCAGTAAAGTTTGCAGCTGTCCAACCTTCCCAATATTTCCCTGAGCATTGACAACAGCCTGTACATTGTGAACCATTTCGGTGATACTAGTTCGCAGTCGCGAATAGCGTGATTTTATTATTTCCGTTAATGATAGTTGCTGCAGACCTAGTATTTGATTCAAGCACTGAAAAACAAAGATATTTGTTTGCAAAAAAATTTTAAAAATGATAACACTACGTCACGGAGTATTTTCTGATGCAAACGCGGATGAGTCTGTGATAGTGATAGAAGACGGCTGGAGAGGAATTCAAACCACAATGCCTGCAGCTGCCAGTCAAGCACCCCACTTTAGTAATGGTATGAGGGTGTGTGGCTGCAGATGGCGTTGGGCGAGTAAAATTTCACCAAAGATTAATGAACGGAACAAAGCACTTAAAAATGCTTGAGGGAAAGATGCTGCGGAGTGCTAGAGACCTGTTCTAAGGCCAGCGACGATGGTTCTTTTAGGATGATAACGCTCAGAACCAAAGAACAAAGGTTGTAAAAGATTGGTACGGAACAACCAAAGTTGAGCGACTAGACTGGTCAGCTCAGAGCTCTGACCTCAACCCGATTGAAAACATTTGGTAATAAATCAGCGAGCAACTAGTCAAGGACAAACCAATCACAAAAACTCAAATCATAAAGGGAATCATCAAAGCCTGGAACCACACTGTGACAAAGGAACAACTGGAAAAGCTGGTGCGAATCATGCCAAGACTATGTGACCTGGTGATCAAGGCAAAATGAGTCTCCATCAGATACTAACACTTTAAACAACCCAAACGACCAGTTTTAGGGCCACCTAACCATACCAAAAGTCATTGTTCACAAACTCTAACATTAGCAAATCTTGGTATAGTCTACTATTCAGTTAATATCTTGTATCTACTCTATGCATATATTCTAGCCTAGGATTCTGTGCCCTAAGTTTCCTGTGTGACAGAAAAATGCAAGTAATACATATATCAATGGAAAGCCATTAGATTTCTGGCTATGATGATATATAGTTTTGACAATTTTAGACAATATTGTAGCCGCAATTCAAACTTAGAAATAATAAACCACTCAATTTTCCTATGGGTCTCAAACTTGTTCAGCACTGTATACTGTATACATATAACTCATAATATCATGGTGTTGTGACTGGTACACTAAATACACTAGCAGGATTTCCTACATGTACCCGAGAACGTCATGCATGACACAATACAAAAAAGATTTAAGAAATTAGATTTAATTTATAATTTTCGATAGAATTTAGATTTTGAGATAATTTAGAAATTGCAATTTAGTTGAGTGCAATTGTTTAGTTTTAAATGAATCCATACATGTATTGGAATTACATATATACTTTACATCCATACGCATGGAATTATCTTCTACATGTCAATTTCAGCGATACATAAGACATGGTAATACTCTATTGATTATAGTGAATGAATCTAACACTAACAACTTAGCTTACACTGATTGTGTTTGTTGAAAGGCAAAAGTTTGGTTATTTATTTATAAACGACTCGGGCTACAACTTTTAACCATCATCAGCTAACTCTAACTGGCTTAATCTGAGGTCACCTTGACAAATGATGCACCAAAATGCATACGCTTATTGACATGGCCCGAGGATTGGATTCTGATCCTCTGCGCGCAAGAATATGACAGCACCCTAAAATTGAACACCCTAAAATTGAACACCCTAGAATTGAACACCCTAGGATTGAACACCCTAGGATTGAACAACCTAGGATTGAACACCCTAGGATTGAACACCCTAGAATTGAACACCCTAGGATTGAACACCCTAGAATTGAACACCCTAGGTTTGAACACCCTAGGATTGAACACCCTAGAATTGAACACCCTAGAATTGAACACCCTAGGATTGAACACCCTAGAATTGAACACCCTAGAATTGAACACCCTAGGATTGAACACCCTAGGATTGAACACCCTAGAATTGAACACCCTAGGATTGAACACCCTAGAATTGAACACCCTAGGATTGAACACCCTAGGATTGAACACCCTAGGATTGAACACCCTAGGATTGAACACCCTAGAATTGAACACCCTAGAATTGAACACCCTAGAATTGAACACCCTAGGATTGAACACCCTAGAATTGAATACCCTAGAATCGAACACCCTAGAATTGAACACCCTAGGATTGAACACCCTAGGATTGAACACCCTAGAATTGAACACCATAGGATTGAACACCCTAGAATTGAACACCCTAGGAATGAACACCCTAGGATTGAACACCCTGGGATTGAACACCCTAGGATTGAACACCCTAGGATTGAACACCCTAGAATTGAACACCCTAGGATTAACACCCTAGAATTGAACACCCTAGGATTGAACACCCTAGGATTGAACACCCTAGGATTGAACACCCTAGGATTGAACACCCTAGGATTGAACACCCTAGAATTGAACACCCTAGAATTGAACACCCTAGAATTGAACACCCTAGGATTGAACACCCTAGAATTGAACACCCTAGGATTGAACACCCTAGAATTGAACACCCTAGAATTGAACACCCTAGGATTGAACACCCTAGAATTGAACACCCTAGGATTGAACACCCTAGAATTGAACACCCTAGGATTGAACACCCTAGGATTGAACACCCTAGGATTGAACACCCTAGGATTGAACACCCTAGAATTGAACACCCTAGGATTGAACACCCTAGGATTGAACACCCTAGGATTGAACACCCTAGAATTGAACACCCTAGAATTGAACACCTTAGGATTGAACACCCTAGAATTGAACACCCTAGGATTGAACACCCTAAAATTGAACACGCTACGTTTTACTTTCCTCTCCTGTTCAAGCATAGACATGTACTTTAGGGGAAACCAACTAAATTTCAACATAATAAATTGTAAGTGCTAACTTAGAGAAGCGGACTGTTCCTTACTCTAATGAATTTTGAGACTGACCGGATGATAGAATGAATTTTCATGGGAGATTAACACCGATGGAGATACCGCGCCAAATATTGTTATCCAGTTTTGGCCAGCTGAAAGCCATCGTACTTCCTCCTAGTGGAACACGATCCACAACAAATGGTTAGGTAATACCTAACAATAGCGACTCAAAGTGAACTGGAGTCAAAAGATAGCTGATGCTCGACTATTGTTAGAAATACTAAAGGTATGATAGAGCGTAAAGGCTTAGATAAACACTGCATTCAGCTTGATTTGATTTACCCTAGTCTTTGCATAAGTTAGATTACTAAACTCTCACCCTAGAGGTAATAATTAGGCCTATCTATCATTACTCGCTGGTTCACACTATATCCCCACATATCGAAGTTGTCAGCTCCCCTACGGGCACCATAATTGATGGTATCATCGAGATAACGAAGATACATCGGGAAAGCTTGCAGCTGTTAAACTTTCCCTATAGTGCGCCGAGCATCCACGACAGTCTATGCAATATACACCGCTTCGGCGGTGACGATTGGATGTCGTTGATTGCTCGATCTATATTTTGTTTCATGACAGTTGCTGCAGGTCTAGTATTTATTGTTTCCTCATTGTATAATGAGTGCGCTATACCACTGACTATCCATTGATGTAAACATGGATGGGTCTGTGATAGTGTGTCATTGTTATTACAGACGATCACCAAAGTATTTTGTGATTAACACCAAGATACAGTTGAACATCTACAGTTGAATATCTACAGTTGAACATTTACAGTTGAAAATCTACACGCACGCTGGTGGCTATCTGATTAAAATTGTAAAAAATGTCATGCAATGCTAGACATAATGTTAGTCTGCTAAAAAAAAGCGAATGTACGCTATTGCTGACTTAGGATAGCCTAATATCAGCATTCCTAGTAGTCATGTTTGTGTTGACTCAACTCAAACTGAGTTGACTCAACTCAAAGCGATAGTTCTATGAATGCAAAGTGGTTAGAAATTATGGCTATTTTAAATAAATATACAAACCTGCAAGGCTGCCCTTGGATGATGCATCAAAGTCAGCTAGGGATGACGAGTGGCTGCAAAAAGGAACTGATTTGTAGGTATGTGGACAGGAGAGCTAGCATAGACAAGCATAGACATGTGACTAGCATAGACATGCAGACTAAAGAAGAGTGCACACAGGACTATAATAAACTAACATAAAAGTTAACTGACAGTCAACTGATGGTTAACTGATGGTTAAGTAATGGTTAACTGACGGTTAACCGTCACTTAACCATCAGTTGACCATCAGTTGACCATCAGTTAACGCAATTATATTTTGTGAACCACAAAATATAATTGTCTTTACAGCAGCAGATAACATTACAGATTGCAGCTTGAATAATATTTTTGTGTAATTTCAACCAAATACCAGGTTTTATCAACATGTTAAAGTCATACCAGTGGGTAGAAAAGTTTACAATCCTTGCAAATTATCAACTGTAAACTGCGGCAATGCTATATATTTATATTAAAATCACTCATTTTTAGAACTAGATTATCTAACAATTTTTAAATCAAATCCCTTATTCATGAAAGCAGAGCATGTGTTAATAGGTTTTCAACAGATGACATCTGGGAATAGATAATTGTTACAGACAATTATTTTAATTTCTAATTTGTGTAAAGGAAGAGTTGGTATATAATAGGCCTAAGTTGATAACCATCATTTGGAAATTAATGTGGGACATATAAATACAACAGACTTTTTCAGTAACTGTGGAAACAGCTTCAACCTTGCGCTATAATTGTCTGCCATGTTGAGTAACCATAACAACCTACTAGATAGAAAAAATGTATTAAAATAGTAGCGAGCAATGACATCGCGAGTGTCTGTGTTTTACAGAAAAAATGACCTTGTGTCAGTCCTAGCTATAGTTTGCATAGTGAGTGTTTTATCTCCAAACTAGTGTTTGTTCTTCTAACATTAAATTCCTTGAAGAAAAGCAAAATGTCATGATTATATTGTTATAAATAGATGTAATTTAAAATGCTGTCAGTTAACCTTTAACTAGTGAGATATAGCTGACAAGATAACTGCATGATGCGGCTCCAGTCTATAAAATTTCCCTTTTTATTTAGCGTATTCGATGTGACAGGAAACTACTGCAATGTGAAACTCCGCGAAGCAAGCCAAACTCACACTTTTTACGACATCAACTCTTTTACTGGTGCATAATAAACCAACTGACATTCATAAAAAATTAACTATTGTTAAGACAGACTATTAATCTCAGATATTTTCCATTAGACATGAGGAATATGAAGTTGATCAAGTAAAGACAACTTTGACATAAGAAGTTCCCCATTAGATAACCCATAACCTTTCCTTAGATTTGAAACCAGTCGTCTGAGCAAACCCTCAGAGATTGAGTATTTCCGCTTAGCTTACAGCAAGTAGAGGCTGAGCGCGTTTTTAAGAGCTTTGTTGTACGAACTATGGCTCTGTGATCTTGGTTAGACATGTCTGAGTCCAGTTGCAAGAGAACTTCAACGACTAGAGACAAGACTAGTTGCGGAGTTGTCAAGAGCAATTAAGTTTTGATGCCATTCCTGTCACCAATAGTAGCCTTTTTTGGGAAATGGAACCCCAAAATGCTGTCCAGAGGTCAGGAGTTCAAGAGGCATCTGAACTGAGCTGAACTGGTGGCAAACCGAGAGCTTTAAACTGCCTCCGCTGTTATCCCTTAAGAGTTGTATAATATTTACAACACAGCTGCCTTGTATCAAGTCGCATGACGTCCTACACACAGACACGATGCTTAGCGATATCTGCCTTCAACCGATGGAAGCCGTACTAGGAGGGCTCATGAAATAAATTTTAAAGTTTCTCAAGTTGTGTCAAAACATCTTTTTTACTGCAAATTGGTTTACCAAAATGTAAGCGTAATAAAGTTTTCATAACCAAACAGAGGAGTGCCCATCCTGGAATGGAGAAGATCATAAATTTGTCGCATAATAAAATAGTTATCATAACCTGTTCGATGACGATTTTCCCCCAAACTTGATCTTCAACTTGATGCCTGGCTTCTGTGAGTCTTCACCTTTTTCCTTCTTAAGGTCTTTCTTGGTTCTCCGTTTGTTCTTTTGCTTCTTCACTTTGCTCACTGGCTCTAGAAAAGAGCAGACCATACTGACACTCGCGGAGACTAGCTTTGCTTGTTTAGAAAAGAAGAAAGAGATTACAGACTGTCTAGCAACGGCTAGCCTGAGCTCCTCTTCAAAAGAGAAGTAGAGAGATACAGAATCTTTAACAGCACCTAGGCTTAGTTACTAATCTATGCAAGAAGGAACAAACTACAGAGTCCCTAGCAGTGCCTACCCTTAGCTGCTCTTCTGAAGGAGACAAACTACAGAGTCCCTAGCAGTGCCTACCCTTAGCTGCTCTTCTGAAGGAGACAATTTACAGAGTCCCTAGCAGTGCCTACCCTTAGCTGCTCTTCTGAAGAAGACAAACTACAGAGTCCCTAGCAGTGCCTACCCTTAGCTGCTCTTCTGAAGGAGACAATTTACAGTCCCTAGCAGTGCCTACCCTTAGCTGCTCTTCTGAAGGAGACAAACTACAGAGTCCCTAGCAGTGCTTACCCTTAGCTGCTCTTCTGAAGGAGACAATTTACAGAGTCCCTAGCAGTGCCTACCCTTAGCTGCTCTTCTGAAGGAGACAAACTACAGAGTCCCTAGCAAGGCCTACCCTTAGCTGCTCTTCTGAAGGAGACAATTTACAGAGTCCCTAGCAGTGCCTACCCTTAGCTGCTCTTCTGAAGGAGACAATTTACAGAGTCCCTAGCAGTGCCTACCCTTAGCTGCTCTTCTGAAGGAGACAAACTACAGAGTCCCTAGCAAGGCCTACCCTTAGCTGCTCTTCTGAAGGAGACAAACTACAGAGTCCCTAGCAGTGCCTACCCTTAGCTGCTCTTCTGAAGGAGACAAACTACAGAGTCCCTAGCAAGGCCTACCCTTAGCTGCTCTTCTGAAGGAGACAATTTACAGAGTCCCTAGCAGTGCCTACCCTTAGCTGCTCTTCTGAAGGAGACAAACTACAGAGTCCCTAGCAAGGCCTACCCTTGGCTGTTCTTCTGAAGGAGACAAACTACAAAGTCCCTAGCAAGGCCGACCCTTAGCTGCTCTTCTGAAGAAAAGTAACTATAACGTCTCTACCAGCGGCTTATGTTACTAACTATTCTCTCTTGCAATCGGTCATTTCAACCAAGAGAAAAGGAAGAGAAGAGATAGGAAAAAAGCTTACAGAGCTCATAACAGTGTCTAGCCTCAGTTGCTGTTCCAGAGGGGAGAAAAGCTAACAGAGCCTATAATAGTGTCTAGCCTCAGTGACTATTACAGAGAGGAGAGAAGCTAACAGAGCCTATAACGGTGCCTAGCCTCAAGTACACATGTGTATACACATGTATAATCTCCCAAATAACACCATAGGGAATATCACAATACACATGTATAATATCCCAAATATAACCACATTGAATATCACAATACACATGTATAATCTCCCAAATATAACCACAGCGAATATCACAATACACATTTATAATCTCCCAAATATAACCACAGTGAATATCACAATACACATGTATAATCTCCCAAATATAACCACAGCGAATATCACAATACACATTTATAATCTCCCAAATATAACCACAGTGAATATCACAATACACATGTATAATCTCCCAAATATAACCACAGCGAATATCACAATACACATGTATAATCTTCCAAATATAACCAGTGAATATCACAATACACATTTATAATCTCCCAAATATAACCACAGTGAATATCACAATACACATGTATAATCTTCCAAATATAACCAGTGAATATCACAATACACATGTATAATGCCAGTCACATACAAAGTTGTGATGCATATAATACAGATTAAATGAGCACATTGGCTCACAGTGCAGGTCATATCAGCCATTTCCTTACAAGGGTGTCTTCAACAACAATTCATCCTTCTCCATTCATATTCTACATACCTTCCTCTTCTTCTTCATCTCTCAAATATTTTGGTTTCTTTCTCACTCTTTTCCCAGTAATTCCTAATTCAGCCATGCCTATAAAAGTTGAAACTGTCAATAGACAGCAATGAGAAGAATCCTGACAGAATAGTACAGTATTAACGACCGCTTTTGTAAAAAACCGTTTATCACATGTACAAGCATTAATGAAAAAATTGTAAAAATGGAAATTTAAAAGAGAAGTTTGCCTTTAAGAAGGTAACTAGATTTGTCGAAAACTAAAGATTTGACGTAGTTCTATTTGATCAATTTTGGGGTAATTAATTAAAAACTGTACAAATGCTTAAAAGTGGAAAATTGATTGTGCTCACTCTCACACAGAGAAGACAACGTAATAAAAATACAGCTCTACATTTGTAACTGAAATGCAAATATAATTAACAAAATGTATTAGATAATAAAATGCCAAACAAAAACCAATTGTGTTAGCTTGCAAAATTTCTAACAAAAACCGAATATATTAAATAATAAAATTTTTCAACATAGCCATGCAATGTAGGAGAGTGTAATGTACGAGTGAGAGCAAAGTTCGAATCAAGGTATTTAAACACGGGAACTCTCTTTATGATGTCACTGAGTTTACTTGCACTTTCATGTGTAAGTAAGTGTTTAGACGGCACAAAAAATGCAATAACTAAATGAGAATAAAATATGTTTTATTTAACTAAACACTAAAGGTAGAGTGTTTTCACTTTCATGGCTGTAAGCATACAAAGACAAAAATTAAAAATAGTGATTGCTTGTTTTTTTCAGATTACTTGTAATAAAAACAGACAACTTAAACTTTGATTAAACAAATTTTTCGCAAAAAAAACAATAAAGTCTCTTTACAATGTTTTTGTGTTGAAGTAGAAAAAAGACAAAAAAAATGGTAAATCACACAAGTGCATGTGGTTCTCCTTTTCTATGTTGTGTATTTTGTTAAATCATAACAAGAAGTTGATACTCTATTAACAAAATTACAGAAAGTCTTCTGGTCCACAACCTACTCTATTGACTCAGAACCAACAACTAGCCTCCATTGGGTAAAACTAGTTTCCTCTGTCTAAAGGCAAAGTATTATTTCTCACCTGTTTAGATGTTTCATTTGACTTTTAGGTAATAATTTAATAGCTGAAACTAACACTCTAAGATGCAACAATCGAAAGACTTGAGAACTTGACAACACGATGCAACGCCTGGATACTTTCAATACTGTTGCTTGAATGTACATGGTCTCTTTGGATGTTCATTATAAATATGTCAATAAGCGACAGTTCCCCAAAGAGGGTCTTCAAAAAATTTCTTCATGTGACTACATCACCTTTAAATTAATCAAATTAGCAAGAATCCTATTAAAACAGTATTATTCATTCAGCTCAGACTCAATGTAAATCACAAACAAACATTAATCGTGAGGAGCTCCAATATTAATGTTAGGTTGTTATATATGTCGACCTCCAGACACTAGTCATTTGTTCAAAATACTTCTTGCGTTTAAGAATATGTTTACACTGAGTAATTGAATAAAATATCTGTAAAAAAAATTAGAAAATTTTTAGAATTTAAAAAACTTTAAAAATTCAAAATGGTCATGTACTAGCTTGAACTAGCTTAATAGAAGACAGTAAAAATCAAAGTGATAATGTTAGTAGTTAGTAGCGAGTTTTTACATAGTTTTGCCTGATCAGAGTTACTGATCATGTCCAGATTACTTCAAAATGGGATGTTCTCCGTTACATCACCTATGACTTTCATCAGACCTCAACCGGGTGAGTGCATTGAGTGCCGAGCATTCTGAACTCCCAAAAACAGTTTTATCCACTTTATGAAAAGTGAAAACCCAAAGAGAAGAACTAGTATTCAAGCGTTTGAGCTTACAGTGTTGAATAGCACGAGAAACAATGTAAATATAATACTTCAAATAGTAAGCATTTCGATCTGCTCACTTTGTGTCAAAAAACAAGGTGTTGCTGAAAGGTGAGCTCTGCAAAATAAACTCAGATAAATGGAAAAAATAGAAGCGAAAGCATAGAGGGGAGCTTTATAGATAGTTTTTAAAAAGGTAATCTGGGAGTATATATAATGATTGCTGAAGCCTGAGAAGTCTCCAGAGTGTATTATCATATGTCTCTCTACAGAAAACTGACCTATCATTACACAGTAAACATTATACTCAAGATGTGCATGAATAATATTATTACAGATTTCCAAATAATTTTGTTGAGGTTTACAAAATTGTTTACCAGACTTGAAAGCATTTTGATACAAAAAACCATAGGTGATGTCTTGGCACTCCTTGCTATCAACAATGTTGCTATTTTATCTTGCTACAAGAAAGATTTAACCACAAAATGATGACTAAACCCTAGACTATGGAAGGGGATGACAGTAATTGAGAATAAAAAAGTGCCGGCATTTCACTTTTATTATGGAATGCCACTACTTACATACCTTAGCATAGTTCTTCTACACACAGACATACATTTACAGTCTGAGTATAATAAGAAATTCTGAATAGCAGACCAGTTTTTGATCAACAAAAATGAAAAAATACAAAATGTAAACGGCTTTAGTGTTACAGGGTTCTTTAATGTTGCCACTCAATGCATCCTTTATACAGTGTCAAAAGATGCTCATTTACAGGTAGATGCTTCACAAGCTGGTTTGGAAGCTGTGTTGCTTTAGAAGGCACATACCATTGCTTATGCTTCGATAACTTTTTTCCCACTGCAACTAACTATTCTCAGATAGACAAGGACCCGTTGGCCATTGTCTTTGGATGCGACAGATTTCTCAGCTTTACCTATAGACGTTCCATTCATGTCTGATCACAAACCACTTGTGTCTATCACAAGCAAGCCTTAACGCAAAGCATCACCCAGACTTCAAAAGATTCTAATAGATTCTGATTCTAAGACTGCAAAAATAAGATATAGCCCAGGTTCAGTACATCCCTGGCAAACTACTATACTTGGCTGATACTCTGTTTGTCTGTGTCACTGACAAAGAGTCCACAGAACAGAAAGATATGGATGGTAAAATTGTAAGGGTACATACTGTAGCCTACAGATGGCTGATGAACTAGCAGATGAGCTAAGGAGATCTTACTTTGATGACATAGTAATAAAACAGCTGCATGATGTCATTTATCATGGCTGGAACTGGATGTGTAAAGCTCAAGTGCCACAAACCTTGCAACCATACTGGTCTGTAAAGGATGAGCTACATGAAAACAATAATTTTATGTATCTGGGTGAAAGGCTAGTGATACCTTTCGCGGCAAGAGAAAAGATTCTCTATATGATTCATGCTGGGCATCCAGGCATACAGAAATGCCGAGATCGTGCAGCCAGATCAGTATTCTGGCCTGGAATAAATCATGATATATCTTTGAAAGTGGGTTTATGTGCAGAATATGCTGTCTTTAGTAATCAACAACAAAAGGAGACCCTAGGGACTCACCGTGTGCCTAAGCTACCATGAACATTTTAGCCATAGATATACTGGAATTCAGGAGAAACAACCATCTTGTTGTTGTCGACTGTCTCTCACACTCTTTACAACTTCGAATGTTCAAAGGAAAGTCAGTCACAGATGTTATTATGGCACTGAAATCAGTCTTTGCTGTTCACGGAGTGCCAATATCTATAATGGCTGACAACATGCTTTCTTACGGTTATCAGATGAAGCAGTTCGCCAAATAATGGTCATTTAATGTTCATACTTCAAACCTAAATTATCCACAGTCAAATAGTATGGCTGAGAGTTGCATTCAGACAATAAAGTTGTTTTTTAAGAAGCGTAAACACTCCAGTGAAGAGTTCTATCATTCCTTACTAGCATAGAGGGAAATTCCCATTACTGGAACCATTTACTCACCAGCTGAAATGCTATTCAACAGATCTATCAGAGGTGGTCTGTCAGTCGCAGGAGACAACCTCAGACCAACCTTTTTGCATGCCCCAGATCAACTAAAACAGAATAAACGACTGCAGAAAAAAGCAGTATGATAAAACTGTTTGAGACCTACCAAGTCTTCCTATTAACTCAGATATCTTCGTGAGGGCTGGACAGCAAGGACAATGGGTCCCAGGAAAAGCGGTGGAAAAACTCACCGAATCCCACACTTTTATCTTGTGAATACCGGTACCGATGTAGTTAAGAGAAACAGAGTACATCTCAACCGTATTAAGACCAGCAGCACCATAAACGAGAATGCCAATACAGTGAATGGTCTCTTGAGTAATTGACCAACCAACACAACTCAAGCAGCCAGTGATCATATGAACAGAATCCCTTCATCATTGTCTGACCAAATACTAAGAAAGCCTAGTAGTTTACAAGATTTACCAAAGTACCAGCTCAAACACCACCAGCCTTTGATCGAAGAGAACCTCGGTCTAACAGGAATGTTTTACCATTGCGTTACCGCAGTGGCTATGTGATCAACTAGATGTTGTTTATTACTCCCAACTTGTAAATACGTTCGACTGCAACTCTTCATTCCAAAAGAAAAGATCAAGACAAATCAATTAATCGCATTCGCTCCATAATGGGGCATTAGAGCGATATCGTTATTAAGTAACATGAGTAGATTACTCTTAGTTTGGGTTTTTTCCTTCTTTTTTTGTGATTTTTAAATTTTGTCGGTGCAATGTTGTTATTAAATTTGAGGGTATGGATTAGGTGGGGCAAGAACTTTCAATAAATATTGAAAGTTCTTGGTGGGGGTGCGTGGAAAAAAAATGTTACGGGTCCGCAAAAAAAACGAGTGTTTTTAACATTGGTGTTAATTGCACCTTTAGTGCTTTTGCAGTGTGCATTGTGTAAGTGGGTATTTGAGAAAAAAAGGGTTTGGATGTTCTATTTTTTTGTTTCAGTTGTGACACGGCGCCTTTGGTGTTCGTAATCACATTCTATATGCTTACAAGTTATTACGATATAATTACTCATGAAGCTACTCATACTACTAAACTGATAGAGAAAAGCTCAACAATATCATTGATAGATTCTATTTTAACAACGACTAACTATTAAGGTGAGCCATTACTTTGAAAACAACAATATCTAAACGTATGCTTATTAAATGTAAATAAATTAATAAGCAAATGGGCAGTCATCTGCAGTGGCGGTAGACAGAAGTCATAAAGCTTTGCATCAATCGGCACAATGACATTGTTATATTTAAAAAATTTTACGTAAACAATCCTTTGACATAGTCCAAAATGTTAAAGTATTTATATTAACAAGGTATTCTAGTAACACAAATCCTGTAAGTGTTATATATCCTATACAGATTTTGTGTGACCTTACTGTTAGTAATACTCTAGATTGAAATATTTTAAACTTTTGAGAGCTCATTTTGTGGGCCGCGTATTCGTTTGCAGTTATTAGCTTTAATCCAACGAGCCTAGTTATAGTACTTCTGTCTTTCAAATAAACGTTTCGTCTCAGTATTACAGTACACGTAGTTCAAAGGACTATCCTCGTAGTAAACCTAAAATTCGCAAACGCTATTCTAGCGAGCAAACTATAAAATGAGTGATGGTCCCGCAAGAGGCCTTGGGAGAG
The DNA here is from genome assembly GCF_963576615.1 of Watersipora subatra. Taxonomy (NCBI): domain Eukaryota; kingdom Metazoa; phylum Bryozoa; class Gymnolaemata; order Cheilostomatida; family Watersiporidae; genus Watersipora; species Watersipora subatra. Next base: position 22,997,963 of record NC_088709.1, read on the forward strand.
CAACTCCTTGAGCATTCATTTACAAAGGGCTGATGAAAAGACGAGGCCACCAAGCCGATACATGTATATACATACATCAATAATATACAGCCCCTGGGGGCTGTATATTGTTGCATACAGGTACTAAACTACTAGAGGAATGACAGGGTTGAACGGGTATTAAAAATCAGCTAATAAACAGTGGCAGGTAATGTAGTTGCTTGCCATTAAATTTTGCCATTAGCCTAGCACATTGCCAATGGCTAATTTGAGCAAGCTAGTATCCGTATTGCTAAACTTACTGCTGACAGCCATGAGAGCAAGCTTTAGTGATGTTGCGCCGTAACATAATGCAGAGTCGCTATGCTATTTAAACCTAGATAACCCCTCATATCGCCCAATGAATCCAACGAATCTTGTGTAGCTCAATCGGTTAGCTTATAGCCTGATGAAAGGGAGGCTCCGAAATCAAATCTTTTCGAGAATCATGTCGGTTAACGGACATGATTCTCACTGTCTACCACTGGCAAGGACGAATATGCATACTGTTTAAATAAAAGACCTCTGACCAAATGCCCAAGGAATTGAATGCATACTAAAGAAAGAATTGCTTGTTCGTGAGCAAAACTTACTCCTTTTTCCAATGTCTAGCCATAACCCGCGAGTTATTGTTCTATGGGTAATAAAAATGCATATTAGGCTCACACAACTTACTTTAACATAGCAGAGAGCATACAGCTTATTGCTTGCAAGAGAAGCTTTCTGATTTAGGATGCTCTCAGAATCCCTATGCATAGAAGTTATGCATGTGGGATACACAAAATATCAATTGCGGAGGAATACCAGCAACGTTTGCTATGATAAGGGTACACATTGATACTTAATAGCTAAGGCGACAAAGGCCTCATAGACAGTGGCTAACTGTATGCCTTTTGAAGCACTATTCAAAGTCTTGGCCTCCAAAATCTTTATAAACAGGTAATCTCCGTAGAACGGTGTAGCTGTGGTTCACAGGTTAGGGCTCTAGCTTATGATCAATAGGTCAGAGGTTTGGGTTACATAAGGAATATTGGCTTTTCCTATATAGGAAAAGCATCCAACCAGAACTGCTCCTGTGGTAAATCTTGTTGGAATGTTGTTGACTACAATAGCTTCTCCATCCGCACTCCGTGGGTAAGGAGGGTGGCTAGCAACCCTGTAGAACTTTGTTATGTTTCTGCACAGAAGCAATTAAATGGAGTATTAAATTAGAGGAATGGTTTATTGCACACTCCAGAGACAACTGATTTGATAACAGAAAACCCAAGTATTTATATGTTTGGTCATAGAAAAGCTTTGTAAAAAGCTACAAGCATTATTAATAGCTATAATGAGACAGTACTATATAATATTAGCTTGTATAAAGCTTTAGCTAAAAAGCATAATGTTTGTTGGCAAAGTACCAATAATACTTGGCACTTGCATGACACCTCCTCACTAAGCTAAAGGTTCTTTCTGGTTCTCTTAGACCTTCGGGGTTTGTCTCTGCTATACTCATCTCCATCAGGTAGACGAGGGTTGCGTGGTCTTCTTCTGTTGCCATATAGAAGACAACCTTCAGTGATAGAAAGTGAATCTGAGATCTTGTGGAAGAGTGACAGCTGAGTCTCCTTCATCTCTTTGTTACCAGGCCATCCTTCTGCTGTGTAGCGCATTACTGTGGCTAGTGTTGGGTCTTTCTTTGTCTCCTTTGCTAGAACATTGTAGTCTGTAGAGTTGAGCTGTTGTCCAATAGTGTGAATAGTGCATACTGTATCAACATCATCCTCATCTTCTCTTGCATCAAACTCTTTATCAGGTCCAACTGGCAGTCTTGAGAGGACATCTGCATTTTGATGATGCTGGGTAGATCTGTATTCTATGGTGTAGTCATACTGATTTAGTACCAGTGCCCATCTTGCTAGTCTGTTGGCTGCTAGAGCTGGAACTCCTTTGGTAGGTCCTAGAAGTGTGAGAAGAGGTCTGTGGTCAGTTACCAAGATAAACCGTCGACCATACAAGTACTGGTGATACTTCTTTAGAGCAAATATGATTGAGAGAGCTTCTTTTTGTATTTGTCCATATTTCCTCTGTGTGCTGGTCAGTGTTTTTGAAACATTGGCTATTGGTCTCTCACTTCCATCAGGATAACGATGAAATAGTACAGCTCCCAGTCCAGTTTCTGAAGCATCACATGAGATTCCAATGTCAAGATCTGGGTTGAAGTGTGCTAAGACACTATCAGTTGATAGCATATCTTTCAGTTTGTTGAAGCTCTTTTCTTGTTCAGTGCCCCACTTCCAGGTCTCTCCTTTGCGTGTCAGTTTGTGCAATGGTCCTGTGAGTTGTGACAGATTGGGTATGAACTTGCTGTAGAATTGTGTAGCTCCTAAGAAAGATCTTAGCTGAGTTAAGTCTGTTGGGACTGGCATCTGTTGTACTGCATCTGCCTTCTTTCCTTTAGTGATTCCCTTTGAAGTGAGTTTGTGTCCCAGATACTCTACTGTAGGTTGAGCAAAACAGCACTTGTCTTTTCTACATCTGAGCCCTTTTTCTTCTAATCTTTGAAGAGGTCGACGTAAGTTTTGTAGATGGCTCTCTGCATTGGCTCCACTCACTAGTATATCATCTAGGTATACTGCTACTCCTGGGAGGTCTTGTGTCAGTTGCTCCATGATTTCTTGAAAATACCCTGGTGCTGAGCTTATGCCAAAGGGCAACCTCTTCTGTAGTAGTACTCCTCGGTGTGTTGATAGTGCTAGTCGTCGTTGACTTTCTGGTGCCAACAATATTTGATTGTAGGCATCTGCTAAATCAATCTTTGTGTAGCAATAGCCTCCACCTAGTTTTCTGATTAGATCTTCTGGTAGTGGGATAGGTTTCCTATGTGTTTCTAGCTGATTATTGATAGTCTTGGAGTAGTCTCCACATACTCTGATCTTCCCTGCAGCTTGACCTGTTGTAGATTTGCGTACAGGTACAACTGGTGTTCCATACTGGTTGAATTGAGTTGGTTCCCATATGCCTTTAGCTACACCTGCTTCGTATGCTTGGTTGAGCTCTTCTGTCAAGGCAATAGGAACTGGTCTGGGTCGGCAGAAAACTGGCTTTGTTGAAGGTTTGAAGTTTATCTCTAGTTCAAAGTTCTTGAGACATCCTAGCTCGTCTTTGAATATTTCTGGAAATTCTTTGCACATCTCCTTACACTTGATTTGTAACCTCCCATCTGGCTGGTTCTCTGTGATTGTTGATACAAGGTTCTGTTGTAGCTTGTCATCAATAGAGATGCCTAGTTGCTGTATAGCAGTTCTTCCTAGTAGGTTGAGATCTTGTACAGCACTAATCACAAATGGTAGTCTTGACTTCTTTCTGTGCATCCAATTGGGCAGTTAGCTCACATCTGCCAAGCGTCTCTATGAGATGTCCTGAGGCTGATTTGTAGTTAACTGTAGTAGGTTTTAGGTTTGGCTTTCCTAGCTTCTCCCATATTGATTTACAGATGAAGTTGTCACATGCTCCAGTGTCCAGTTCAAGTGTGAAGTTGTCTCCCTCCAGTTTGATGTTTTCAGCAAGTTTCACCATCTTGGTTGATGTGCATTCTATCATCTTTACTGGTTTTTCTGCTGCAGATGATTTCTTTTTCTTGCATGCTCTTTCTATGTGACCTTGTTTAGAACAAAAGTTGCAGGTGGCTGCTTTGAATCTGCAGTCATCCGCTGTATGGTTAGTTCGGTCACATCTGTAGCATAGCTTTCCTTCCTTCTGCTTGTCAGGTGTAGAGTTGTTTTTCTGGATTGGCTTGTATCTTGATTTCTGTTGAGCAACCTTGTTGACTTTAGACGAGTTTCCATAAACTGTCTCTTTGGCAACTTTAGCTGCTTCTTCTGTTTCCTGTGCTACCTGTATAGCTTTGTTGAAGTTGAGTTCATTGTCCTTGACCTTGAAGAGAGATTTGAGAACTGCTTCATTGTTTACAGAGCAGATAAATCTTGTTCTGAGAGCCTCATCTAATGGATCTGTAATGTCTATGAAGGCACATGTAGTTGCATCTTGACGAATTCTGGCAGCTAACTCTTGAATAGTTTCTCCAGGTTTCCTCTGCATGTCACTCCAATACTTGTAACGCTCTCTAACAATGAAGCGCTTAGGGTCATACTGGTCTTTGAGAAATTCCAGTATTTCATCCATGTTGAGGTCGTTGATCTGCTTGGGTGTTGAAAGCTGAGCTGCCATATTACTAAGCTGCTTGTAGAGTGTAGGTTGTTGGTTGGTGAGAAAAGTGCCAGCAATCTTGTCTTGATGAATAGAATTTGCTGCAATGAATGTGTTGAATCTGTCTATGTAATCTGTTAGTAGCTCTGCTGTTGGGTCAAAACCTGGGAAGGCTGGAACAGCGGTTGCAGCTGTTTCTTGTTTCCGTTGTAGGTTTTGTAGTAGTAGCTCCATCAGTTTCTTATTCTCCTCCATTCTTTCATCTTGCTGACGTCTGTATTCCTCTTGTTGCTGCTTGAACTCCTCATGCTGCTGTTGTCTATGCTCTTCTTGCTGCTTTCTCTGCTCCTCTTGCTGCTGTCTCTGGTCCTCCTGCTGCTTCTGCATTAGCTTGATCAGGTCTGCTACTTCTGCCATTGTAGTGGTGCAATTTTGAACAGTTACTCTTGTAATAAACTAGAACTCTTTGTATCGATTTTATCAATGATAAAATCTGAACAACACTCTTTGTAACTGTTCAAAAGAGAAATCCTTGTCGCCAATTAGCTTCTGTTATGTTTCTGCACAGAATCAATTAAATGGAGTATTAAATTAGAGGAATGGTTTATTGCACACTCCAGAGACAACTGATTTGATAACAGAAAACCCAAGTATTTATATGTTTGGTCATAGAAAAGCTTTGTAAAAAGCTACAAGCATTATTAATAGCTATAATGAGACAGTACTATATAATATTAGCTTGTATAAAGCTTTAGCTAAAAAGCATAATGTTTGTTGGCAAAGTACCAATAATACTTGGCACTTGCATGACAGACTTAAAATAAAACCTGAAAAAGGCGGAGCTCTTCTGTGAATCAATGGCTAGCCAGCTAGAGATGTTTTGATAAACACATCAGCAGAAGGCTATGGCAAACCATTGTTGAAACCTTCCATAAATATTCATGGTTATAAGAAGTGGAAGAGAACCATGATTGCCAACGTTCTCACAGGACATGGTACTTGGAGCAAATATATGTAGACACCCATAATCAATTACTTGTCATGTGACAAAGACACAAAAGTGTCTGTTCAGATATGTTGGTGAGTCATCCCCAATTGGTAGAGTACTTATTGTGTCAATAGCATAATGCTGAAATCAGCATAAAGAGCATAACTCCTTATGTTAGAATACGCATAGACCTCAATGAATACTCATTCCATGTCCTTCATTCAGCCATGAAGCGGTGTAACAAATCCAAAAGCAACCAAACTTCAGCAGTTTATCCATGATCCATTGCGCACAAGACTGAACCGCTAGGTAACAATTACATGTACCTCTCATCATATGATCTGATGGGACTGTTTAAGAATTGCACATTTGTTAACACTTTATAGCCTGAGCTCAAGATAATTCAGGGAGTTGTCTTCCCATCTGATCCTACAACCAAGTAGGCTAAACTTCGTAGTTTCACTTTGTTTTTCTGTACTTCCAGTTTACGTGGGATTATGAAACTTTGGTCTCTTTGTGCGATTTTAGTGTGATATAGGTTTTAGTGTGATATAGGTTATAGTGTGATATAGGTTTTAGTGTGATATAGGCTTTAGTGTAATATAGGTTTTAGTGTGATATAAGTTTTAGTGTGATATAGGTTTTAGTGTGCCATAGGTTTTAGTGTGATATAGGTTTTAGTATGATATAGGTTTTAGTATAGTTCTGAAGTGTCAAGTTGATTGGACTATCAGTTTTTGAAAAATGACTTGAAAGCACTTCTAACCGACTGAGAAATTGGTTGCCGACAGATCATTCGTTTTTAATGTCATACTGACTGAAAATCTTAGCAATAAGGGTGAAAAATAGACAAAACTAAAAAGCTCCTCCTCAGCAACAAGAGCTCTACACTAAAACTGTTTGTTTTTCTACTCAATAAAAATATACTCTATCAGGCTTAAAATACATCAACCATTGTTTCTTAAGTTACCTTTATAATATCATGCTTTTAAATAAGTGTGAAAAAAACAATTTCCTATTTCGATTTCTGTTTTTTTTTCATTGTTGAGTTCTAAAAGCTTGGAGCTCCAAAATGCTATTCTGTTCAAAAGGAATTTGCCTATTCTATGTGCTTACATAGGCGATGGAAAGTTTTTAATACTGTCTAGGATCAGAGACCTGCTTGGATAGACAAGATTAGGCTTCTATGCATTAATTTGAGGCGAGTCACCAGTATAAATTGCTCAATATATGTACATTTATGCAGGCTTTTCAAAGTCAATATTTATCACCCAACGCCTTCGATATTTAAACAAATTGAAAACCCAGTAACATTAAGCTCTAGTGGATGCTTCTAACATTAATTTGCCATGTGAACTAGCGCAAAAATATTGCATTCCTTGGCAACCAAAAGAAGTTTACGTAAATCGTAACCAATGTAGACTTCTGATCCTCATCAGCATTGACATGAAAAGTCTCAAGGAAATAAATAAGGAAAGGCAGGAATGTTTGTTCTATCCAATATTGCCACGAGCTAGAGCGTGTTCAGTATGCTTTGGTAATACAACCCACATTAATATGATTTGGCATTGCTTCAAAGCCTTGCCTGTCATATAAAAATTCATAACATTGAAGCAAATCAGTGATGTGTAAGGCTGTTTTTTTATTTATCTGAAGCACTGCTGGTCAAAATCTGTCAACACTTTTTTGTCGCAAATCCAGCACAGAAGCACGAAGAGAAATGTTCTTGTTCAACGGCACAGCTACAAGATCTGATTAACTTTTAATGGAACAAACTCTTTGAAGAAAATAATAACTAGTGACTTTTAAAAAACTTTTGGAAAATCTATGTCGCTAGAGAGCCTATTCAAATAACCAAATGTCAGCGAATGCTGAACATCGTAATACACAAAAGAAGAAAAACTTTCCTCTATGTCAAAAGCTCATAAACAAAACGAACGTTATTCGAATAGAACGCTTTCATCACAAGTATTCTTTATAAGATATGTATTTGAACAACAAATATAAAGTCAAAGTGTCAGATGTCAATTGATGAATGGGCAAGGTATCTAGTATTTGAGGTATATGAGAGAACTTTATTAACCATCACAACAGTAAAGCTGCTACATGGTAATAAAAATCCAGGTGAGTGGCATTATATTTGAACCCATTATACTGCAATAATATTAGCAAACAAAAACCAATAAAAATATATGAATTGAAAATACATTGATTTAAGCATAACAACGCTTGAAACAAAAAGCAAAACCAAAAACAAGCCACTTGAAAAATTTCCTATATTATTTATTATAAGCACAGGGTTACTGACACACATGTATCCTATTGAAAAGCAATTATATATTATGTCATAGGCGGCAACATGTGAATTTAGAATGGGAGACAAAGAAACAACACCTGGCTTGCGCGCGTAACCCGCACAAACGATTCACCAAACTATCTGCAATAACTGGCAGGAGCTGACAACTGCTAATCTAGCCTACAAACAGACAAGTAGCTAAATATATGGGTGAAGCTAGAAGTCATTGTATAGATTTGTAGAACCAAAGTGTCTATTGCACGAGCAGGTAACTCTATAAATATGTTGCTGAGCTGAGAATTGTCTTCTCTCCCTGTCTGTGACCCTCCTACACGACAGCAAAAGTAGCAGTGACGCTTGTGACTGGACGAAAGTGTTTGATAGACGACAGTAGGAGTGTTTGCAGAGAGCGGCTTACAGCCATTGATGTCTCCAGCTCAAGTTGGCTCATCTGCAAGTTTAATCATTGATTATAACCACCAAACAATTCTAGCGACCAGCATGCAACATATAAATCATCACCTCAACATAATTGTACATTAAGATAATACGATAGCAGCATCAGCAGCAGAGTCTCTAGCCTATGGCCCCAGTATTAGCTAGACTTATCAGTCATTGTCAGCTGTTATACGCAGACAAGCAGTGGACTGCCAGTGATCGAAGCTGATGAGTACTAAATAAGCTCTTATCACAGTTACACCTAAACATATAGCAGTATCTCAAAGTTCTAATGTGATGATTCATTTCTAAACTGAGCATTAACATAGCAAATAATAAAATAACTTATAATGGCTCAATCCCTTGTCAATACCAGATAAAGGTCCTATCTTAATAGTTATTAAAAATATGATCACGGATAATTTAATCATAAAATAAACATGAACAATTTATTATATTATTATAATATTATTTATAATTATTTTTTATGTTTAAGCCCGACACAAACATTCTTATCAACATGTATAGTAAAGACCTTTATAAAGCTGATATCAAGCTAAGTGACGCAAAATTTTACCATAACCAAGCGATATTGTATACAATTTTTACTCCACTCAACTGTTGGATGTCGCAGCAAATAATCCCATAAGAATGCAATATATTTAATTCATTTAATTTGTTCCACATTCTAAATACGTATTATGACTCTTTAATAAATACTTCAGGTAATTATGCATAGAATTAACGCAAATGTATTGCCTAGAACTATGTAAAAAATAACTGAATATACAAAATAATGTTACCAGTAAAAAACTGATCCAATACAGTAATAATCAATAAAAAGTGGCGTCTTTACCACTTCACTTTAGAAGCATGTGAAGGTAAGTGTATGCTCGATGAAATCCAAGTCGGAAGGTAAATTATATATTTTTTTCCGTATTTATATTTTTTCAAATTGTATTATTAATTTTTATAAGCCTCTTAACAATTAATCCTAAACCCTTAATGTCATGCATTTGAAATTACTCTGGGGTGGAGACTATCACGATTTGACACTAAAATGAAAAATTTGTATTCCGATGTGGTCATACATAGAGGTTTGACTAGATTTAGGTTCAGCTCAATTTTAACAACATTTTACATCTCTGAGCTTGGCATGAACAGAAGTGCAAAGTTGAGTGCGTGCAACAGCACAACGCAGTGTCTAAGCCTGTGGCGTGCCAGCTACCTATCCATGACAAACTGTTGCATAGTCTTTCGTTGCACTTTGACAAAAATAAACTAATGATATCATTACAAATGAGTTAATCAAAAGATATGGTGAGAAGTAGCGGTCAAGCCCTACAACAGACTACTGCAGTGGCAGACAGTTTATTTAGTTACCTGCGATTTGACTATAGATAACGGGCAATGCCCGATGAATTGCTGCATAAATAAGTTATTAATAAAAAATTGATGACACAGCCATTTAATCAGATTTGAGAGTTGTTTCCCCTTATCGTCTCTAGAGATAAATTGGTGGGTCCCAACAGCTGCAGTAGCTAGAGGCATCACAGCTCCTTAACAAACTTTCTAAATGGCTCATCTGCCAGCTAATCAAGTCATGTAAAAAAGTATGGCACCACCCAATAATTTTCGTAATTTTAAACACTTGAGCTATGGGACTCAATATAGGCAACTTAAAAAAAGTTTTTAATCATTTTAATCTTTAAAATTTACATTTTTTTGTAATGTTGTATAGTTTGAAATTAAAATTTATTTCTCCTAATTACGTAATACTCTATGAAATCTTCTCTGTATTAAACAAACATTAGCAAAAATTAATAGGTGGTTATTTTTTGCCTTTCATTGTCTTAAACTCTAAAGTTTCTTCAGATGTTTGACATTTCTACTTCCCTAACAGTATAAATTATATCAGTTTTGACAGCTTTCTCATTTATCAAAACAACATTTAGTAAAACAGAAATTCATATTTAATACTTCTTAACGACATAACATCCAATGTACTGTTTATAGAGAACAGTAGATAAGGAAAACAGATGGAAGGGATTCTGAGCATTAAAATGATACCAAGTTCCTGTATTCTTGGTCATTTTCAACTCCTTAAAGTAGGAATTCATTTTTGAAAAAACTTCAAAAGTCGACATGGCCATATATAATCTTTTATACTTGGGAGGTAACTGGTATTTCTTCAAATTTCCTTTCTAATGATATAAAAGTAGCTAGCTTCACTAAATTCTTCCATTCCATAAAAATTAGAAAAAATGGTTTGAAGAAATAATTTCTAAAATGCTCCTAAAATGCAGGAGATTGTTGGCTATAAGAACAAACAAAGAATGTTAATACATTTTGTGTCCTGTCATGTTAGCCATGTCCATCATAATGAGTACTGAAACCTTGTCATCATAGTAGCTTGATTACTTCGCACTACAGAGGACATGTTTCCATCTAGCACAGCATGAGTCATGGTGAATTATGATCCACGGAGTTATCCAGGACTCATAACTCATCATATGACTTATGAGTCCTGGATTTCGCCTGACTGTTTTATTTTATTTTTAATGTGTTTTTTTTTGTTTTCATGTGATTTTTCTTTTTACTTGGAATCAGTGGTGGAATCATTGACCTCAAACCACTTGTCTACAGGTGGTGTGTTCTTTCTTACTTTTCTGTAGTTTTTTTAGGTGAATTAGTTTTTTAAATGGTGATTTAGTTTTTTGAGGTTGTGTAAACCTGTTTTAGGTAGTATTGTTTGGCCCTTGTTTACACAGTAGCAGCAGCAGCAGGTATTTTGCATTTACCTCCATCTTCACTACTGCTTCAGTACTGCTAGTTGCAGCAGAAGAGGTAAAAGAAGGTAGATGAGAAATATTCACAGAGCGCGTCGAAGGCCCATTAGAATCAAAAGTACTTGTAGAAGGCATGTTATTATCAAAAGCAACACTAGTACTAGCAGCGTTGTTGTTATGAGCGTTGGTACTACAAGCAGCTGCAACTACTAGTAGTAGTAACTGCTAGTAGTAGTAACTGCTAGTAGGAATAACTGCTAGTAGTAGTAACTGCTAGTAGTAGTAACTGCTAGTAGTAGTAACTGCCAGTAGGAGTAACTGCCAGTAGGAGTAACTGCTAGTAGTAGTAACTACTAGTAGTAGTAACTACTAGTATTAGTAACTGCTAGTAGTAGTAACTGCTAGTAATAGTAACTGCTAGTAGTACTAACTAATAGTAGGAGTAATGCTAATAAGGTGTATCGAAATTATACGAAGAATCACTTTTATTGCCACGCAAATCATCTAGACCTGCTAAAAAAATTAGGATCATCGAGCTCAGTCATTATCATCATTTGATTTACCGCTAATTTCAGTCTCTGACTCCCAAAGAGAAAGATTATTTTAAGCTTCTTCAACACTTTGAACATTTGCGAGCCTCCGAGTAGGCGCTTTGCCAAAAAGAAGGGTGATCTTACCTGAGTGGGAAGCAGGAACAAAAAAATGTAAACTGAGACGCAAAACTTGTTTTTGCAGTTGGAACCAAGTGTATGTTCTAGAACAATCTTTTCCATTTATGACCAAAAACAATTTGTTTCTAGACTAAATACTTAACGAGAAACTTAAGAAACCAAAAGCGCCTGTAAAAACCGGTAGTTGGGTAAGGGTAATTAGCCAGTCAGATCGGTTGATCAAAAACTTTGTTAAAATGCTTTTGATTGGAAGCAGAATCTAAAACTCTTGGAGATTTCACATAACTAAATTGGGGCTGATTGTGTTACCTGTTTCATAGCAATGAAGTATTAAACCGGATACTTGGCTTTGGCAATTTAGACTTCATTTTTTATTAACAATTTTGGAAAAATATAGAAACTCTCAATTTAGTGATATAGGATTTCAAGTAGGTTGTATCTTGTAGAGAATTTTGTTGAGAACACAGGTAAAAGATATTATTTAACTACTGTTAGTGGTTGCCATGCAACAAGCGAATGAACTGTGTGATGTCAGAGAAGCAGCTTTCTGACTTTAAAGAGTTAAGACAAATTACAACTGGTTATGTACACATGTAATTCAGAAATACCAGACTATTGTAGGGCCATACTTTTGCTCATGACTACATTCACAGCATCTCTTCAAACGTTAATTACAGCAGCTCATTGTCATTTGGCCATAAAAGTTGCATTCATTGTTTCCTAGAGAATTAGAATAGCCTTAAGGAAACTTACGCATCGACACCAGGTGGGCGCACATTAGCTCCGCCCCCTCTAATGCCTGTAGAGGTGCTCTGTTGTTGAACTGGACCATGTCCAGCACGAATAGGTTTAGCTACAACACAGAAAACATACAATCAAACTTCACTACTATGGCAGCCTTCTGAACGATGTATCGGATATATTGACCACAAAAAGATGTCTAAAAGATATGCAATACAATACACAAACTCACCGATGTTGGGAGCATGGCCTCTTCTCGCAGCATTACGCTGCCTAACAGCATCTTTGATTCTGTCTACTTCGTGTTGATACCTAAAATGATACAGGTGGCAATTGATGGGTAATATAGAAACTGTGTACAAAAAGAACAAGCCACATACGTACATCACACCAAAGGGTGATATACGAATTCATTACATACTTAAGCTATATTAACTCTTTTCACAGAATTTGTTGCTTATTTTGATGGAATTAATTCATGCCAAAAAATTTTGCTAACATACCCTCGGTACTTTTGCTGTAAATGTTAGAGTTTCTGTCATAGAGATTTAATCTAAAGTTTTTTGGAATCAACAGAAAATCCTACATAAGAATTAATGCATTTGAAAAACAAGAACAATGTTTAATACTTTTTTAATTTAGTGAAACCGGAAGCAAAAGGAAAACACTATCCTTTTCAAAGTTTGACCAAATTGCAGAGCACCATTCTCTAATATAAAAATGTGGTTGTCAGAAACATCCCTACTGAAGAGCCCTCCTGTTAAATAATTTTACAATCAGAATTACGTTTAAGGTGCTGTTTACCATAGTTCTTTTAATCCATCCTAAACAAAAAATTTAAAAAAATTGGAAATTGATATTATGCTGTGAATCTCCAGGGAAAAGAAACTTAGCTAACTCATCTTTTCGCCAAAATGATAACCCGATGTCCTGAATTTACTGTGGCAAACTTTGGGTAGATCTGTTAACTCTGTGATTCGTGTTAATCCGTGATGAATGTTTTTATATCGGTACTAAGATGAGCCGTAATAAAAGCTTCTCGTAGCAAAAGAGTCAATCAGGAGCATGAAATGAGCAACCTATGCAATGTCTAGTCTCCAACACATGGAAAATGTGGCAAAGACACTATTTTAGGGTACACAAACCGCAGCGGACCGCAGAGTAATATGAAAGGTTTACTCAGATCATATGTAATCAAGTACACTGCTATAAATATGTAGAGCGTGCACAGCCTTTGTAGAGCCCAATTTAGTGGTGAATCAGATGTATCAGTAAAAACAAATATAGACACGGCTCATAATGAAATTTATCATCGTATTTAAAAAATTTACTTCAATTGAAATAAGTTATAGCCGTAGAGTTAACACACCTCTTCCTGTCTTTCATAGCTCCTTCCTTGGCTTCTTTTAGAGCCGTCTCTAACTGCTTAACTCTTTCCACGGTGGCTCTCAGTCTCTTCTCTAATTTCGGTAGCTCACACCTCAAGTCAGCATTGTCTCTCACCAACTATAATTTAAGAAGAAACTGTTGTATCACCAGCATTATTCAAGCTAGCTGATTAAATGTGCTATATAGCTAATTGTGCTATATAGCTAATTGTGCTATATAGCTAATCTTACAATCCTAAGAATGACCGCAGCCATTCTGTGAACAGCGTTAAAAATAAAGATGATGTAAAATAATATATATCATGGAAAGAAAAAAAACATTTCCATTCTAGTAATTTCCTAATACTTCGATAGTTAACTGTAAATTTCAGGAATAGTTCACCATGACACATATACATGTGTGTATGTAGCGGAGAGGCCCGGGGACCTACGATTATCTCATGCGATAACGGTTACTATCGGTGCTCAAACAACAGCTTCATCAGCAGAAATAACACTAAACATCCAATACCTAACAGAAAGAAAAAAAAGCTAGATACTACACACATCAAACCTAGGAAAAACCAACATGTCAGCTAGCCAACTGCAAACTGATGCAATATGGAGAGAAAGAGAGAGAGAGGAGACAGGTAAACGCTTAAACAGTTCAACAGTTAAGTATTACAGGTCAAGGCCGGATGTTAGCAGGGGCAATCGGCTACAAAACCTGTTGCTGAGTGGCATTGAGCTGGGCAAATTGAGCATCGGCTTGTGAATACTGGCAGAAAGAGAACAGAGGGTTGGCATGAGAAACTATGGGATATCTATTATTTCTAGAGACGGCACAGCAATATTAAGGGGGTCCGTGTTTAAAGCAATCTAATGCTAAATGCTGACCAGAGACATAAACAAGCAAAAGCTAAGGTACTATCCTATATACTCATGTGATCTATAGGTGTAGACAGGCAAATTGGGTTTACAAATGAATATTTCTAAAGGAACATTTTATAACTAAATACAAATAATGCATTAATGATTTCAGCGAGGAACGGGTTAAAAGAAAAGCTATGTTAGCAAGACTTAATGTGAACATCGACTTCAGATGTTACTTAGCAAAAGCAATGCACGATTAGGTTCTCAGCAGTCTTTAAAATTTTCCCTAAAATACTGGCCTTTCCTTGGAACAATGTCTATATCACACACTACTACTTATTGACCTATATCACTAACACACTGACCTTCCTATAAACCAATGCCTATATCACACACTACTACTTATTGACCTATATCACTAACACACTCATCTTCCATAAACCAATGCCTATATCACACACTACTACTTATTGACCTATATCACTAACACACTCATCTTCCATAAACCAATGCCTATATCACACACTACTACTTATTGACCTATATCACTAACACACTCACCTTCCTATAAACAAATGTCTATATCACACACTACTACTTATTGACCTATATCACTAACACACTCACCTTCCTATAAACCAATGCCTATATCACACACTACTACTTATTGACCTATATCACTAACACACTCACCTTCCTATAAACCAATGCCTATATCACACACTACTACTTATTGACCTATATCACTAACACACTCACCTTCCTATAAACCAATGCCTATATCACACACTACTACTTATTGACCTATATCACTAACACACTCACCTTCCTATAAACCCATGTCTATATCACACATTACTACTTATTGACCTATATCACTAACACACTCACCTTCCTATAAACCCATGTCTATATCACCCACTACTACTTATTGACCTATATCGCTAACACACTCATCTTCCATAAACCAATGCCTATATCACCCACTACTACTTACTGACCTATATCACTAACACACTCACCTTCCTATAAACCCATGTCTATATCACACACTACTACTTATTGACCTATATCACTAACACACTCACCTTCCTATAAACCAATGCCTATATCACACACTACTACTTATTGACCTATATCACTAACACACTCATCTTCCATAAACCAATGCCTATATCACACGCTACTACTTATTGACCTATATCACTAACACACTCACCTTCCTATAAACAAATGTCTATATCACACACTACTACTTATTGACCTATATCACTAACACACTCACCTTCCTATAAACCAATGCCTATATCACACACTACTACATATTGACCTATATCACTAACACACTCACCTTCCTATAAACCAATGCCTATATCATACACGACTACTTATTGACCTATATCTCTAACACACCTTCCTATAACCCAATGTCTATATCATACACAACTACTTATTGACCTATATATCTAACAGACTTACCTTCCTATAACCCATGTCTTTATCACACACAACTACATATTGACCTATATCTCTAACACACTTACCTTCCTATAACCCAATGTCTATATCATACACGACTACTTATTGACCTATATCTCTAACACACTAACCTTCCAATAAACCAATGTCTATATCACACACTACTACTTATTGACCTATACCACTAACAGACTCACCTTCCAATAAACCAATGTCTATATCATACACAACTCCTTATTGACCTATATCTCTAACACACCTTCCAATAAACCAATGTCTATATCATACACAACTACTTATTGACCTATATCTCTAATACACTTACCTTCCTATAACCTAATGTCTATATCATACACAACTCCTTATTGACCTATATCTCTAACACACTTACCTTCCAATAAACCAATGCCTATATCATACACAACTACTTATTGACCTATATCTCTAACACACTTACCTTCCTATAAACCGATGTCTATATCACACAACTCCTTATTGACCTATATCACTAACACACTCACCTGCTTATGAACCTTCGTTAATTGGTCCAGATTGCTCTCTAAAAATGAGATTTTCTGCTTCTGTGCCGTGGTACCACCGAGATCTTCATCGTCTTCTATTTTCTGAGATGACTACAACGAATAAAATGAAGCATTAAAAAATTTTGCAAATAAAGGGATGGAATAAAGGGATGGAATACATATTGCGATATCAATATTGCAGATGCAGACAGCATTCAATCTAGTTCTCTATAAAGGAAGGTGGTGGTAGAAGAGACAAGCGGAGGAACGCAAATAGCTTGAAGCAGTAGATGGCATTTTCATGCGTATCGCCTGCATGATCAGGAAGAGCAAATGCAGATTGATGAATAATTGCCCTTCCTAACTCGCTGCCCGCTGGTAAAATGACAGGACGACCAACAAGCACCAATTATAACTTATATAGTATTATTGCCATTGTTTAGTTTATAAAATATTGCAGTAAATCCTGTTATACTTTACTATAGCTGTTACACAACAGCCTCAAACTGAAGAAATGTGACCATTTATTCTAATACCCAACCATTCCATCGCAATCTATTTCATCTGAATATGGCTCCGTAACACAAATTAACAACTTTGTGAAATTTATCATGTGTGTATATTTCATGTTTACTCCTGACGTGCGTGACTAATACTATTTTGATTCAAGATGTATCTTTCTGCATAGAAAATACCAGTACATCATACTTGTATTTGTTTTTGTTTGTGAGGCATGGCTTCAGGAGCCATAGTTGAAGGTCTAACTAGAGTCAAATAGACTAGTGACGTGAGGATCCATAGTTGAAAGTCTAACTGGAGTCAAATAGACTAATGACTTCAGGAGCCATAGTTGAAAGTCTAACTGGAGTCAAATGGACTAATGATTTGAGGATCCATAGTTGAGAGTCTAACTGGAGTCAAATGTACTAATGATTTCAAAAGCCATAGTTGAAAGTCTAACTGGAGTCAAATGGACTAATGACTTGAGGAGCAATCGTTGAGAGTCTAACTGAAGCCAAATGGACTAATGACTTCAGAAGCCATAATTGAAAGTCTAGCTACGTAGAGTCAAATGGACTAATGACTTGCGGAGCCATAGATGAAAGTCTAACTGGAGTCAAATGGACTGGAAGAAATGGCTACAAAACATGGGAACAGGAAATGAGCTGGACAGCTGAGGCAGCATTGAATAAGCCAAAAGCTACAGCATCAATATTACCTCCTCAAAACGAACCATCTATGAAAGAATAGCGGGGGCTGAGGCTATCTCAGGTAAATTTGTACACCCAATGATACCATCTATGAAAGACTACTGGGGCTGAGGCTATCTCAGGTAAATTTGTACATTCAACGCTAATCATCTACGAAGGAGTAGTGGGGAGCTGAGGCTATTTATGGTAAATTGTACATTCAACGCTAACCATCAATAGAGGAGTAGTGGAGAGCTGAGGCTATCTCAGGTAAATCTGTACACCCAACGCTAACTATCTATGAAAGAGTAGTGGATGGTTGAGGCATCCTCAGGTCAATTTGTACACCCAACACTAATTCAGGCAACTAGCAAACCTCGGCCAACATTTGTTGGTCAAAGTCAAACTCATCTGCAAAAACTGCACTACAACCATAAGTAACTATCATAACGTGACATCGGCAGCGAATATCCTCACCTTCTTAACACGACTCTGCAGGTCTTGTACGAACAGCTTGCGGAGATTGTTAAGGGTTTGAAGCTCCTTTGCCACAGTCTCTTCCAGTCCTTTCAAGTCCTGAAGAAACAAAAAGATATGAGCACACCTCGGAGGATGTTAAGAGATACTAATACAGAGTAGGCAGTTTAAATGTTTATTTACATCACTATTTTCCTATCGTTTAAAATTGTTATTGATGCTGGAGATGATCTGACGGCCAGGATGCTTCAAGATTAAATCGCCAAAACTCGATCGCGGTTAAAACGTTAAAAATGTTCAGATTAAGCAAAAGTGCGATTATGATGTCTATAGTTGTACTTCAGGAAAGGGACCCGCAAAATAAAGATGTGTAACACTGCAACTTGAGCGCAATAGCCGATATCAATAATGAGAGAGACAGATGGCTGTGAAACTAGTGACATCATTTCGGCACATATTTTTCTTCTGAGCAGTGCAACTGTGATCAAGTTTGGTCAATTTTAATCTTAAAACATCTTGGCAATTAGATCACCTCAAACATCAAAAACAATTGCAAATGATTTAAAAATACTGATATTTTCTGATAAAATATATTAAAATTTTCAAAGTTCATTCTTAACTATAGTTCATAAACAACCTGGTTTAACCTCATCTATAAATGGCAAGCTTATTTCGTGAAGAAATTTATTTGAGTCTCTATGATGTCAGCGCAATCATGAGATGCTTTGAAACTAACCGGAAATTTTCTTACCGTAGTGACAAGTAAAAGCGCCGGTGGAACAGGCAGCAAGATTCCCTAGTAGAAACCTAGTTATGAGAACATGTAAAACTGGTAAAATCAAAACTACAATGTTAAAGGTTGACTTGCAACAAAATTCACATTAAAGTTATTTGGTATCAAAAGATTCACCATGTCTTACTCCGCTGTGCTGTAGGTTTAAAATAAGTGGAAATCTGATTACAAGCTCTTGAAAGCTCAAAAACTAAAAGCCGAGTAGATTGGAATCAGTTTAATTTTCTGACGAAGTCATTACATTTGGTTATTGTCTTGTTACGTGATGTTCTCACGTGAATTGAAAGGCCAATAAAAGGCTCAACTATTAGTAGGCTATTGTCAAATTATGACACCAAGTTATAGTACAAGGAATATGCACAATTTTACTCTGTTGTGTTGTAGGTACAAAATATGTGGAAATGTGATTACACGCTCTTAAAAGCTCAAAAACAAACAGTTAATCACAGCCATCACGAAAACGCCATAGATTGGAATCCCTCTCAAACTGCCTAAATTTAACGTAGTTGAACACAATGTGCTTCTGTTTACACTTTCATGCAACCTCATTCGTCAAAATATTTTCAAAAATATACTTCATGCATTCAATAAAACCATGTTTATTTAACGGTTGTTCATACATCAATCTACAATCAACATTCCAAATATGGAACTTGTGAACAGAGTGACAGAGTACCTGTTTAGCTTGTTCGCGGCGATCGATCTGGAGAGAGAGTTCTGCTAACATTGCAGACTTCTCAGCTTCCTCCCCTTTGAGCTTCTCAAAGTCTGCCTGCAGCTTTTCATTCGACAGAGACACTTTTTGATTCGCACTGAAACAGAAGAATCCAAACTGAAATGACAAGATTTGAGTTTTACAATGGCTGAGAAGGCTACTCTACTTAAAATAATGTCAAGGCCATTCATCATGACCCGCTAGTTAAATGGAGGATTGTAATAACACCAAATCAATACATTTCTTATTTCCTAACCACCAAAATGGTTATTACAATGTATTACTTTGGCACTACAATCGAGCAAAAATCGGCGGTGAAAACTTAATTTTGGGGATTAAGCAAAAAAACAGACTCTAGTTATCAATTGATTTTAGATTAAACATGCGTAAACATGAGAACATGCGTAAACATGTTCTCTATTAAAACTTGCACATGTGGATGCCTCAAATTCAATGTACACCACAAATCAATCCTTTACGAGCATAAACTTGCTACAAATTGTAAGCTTATCTTCGGCGCCAAATTTGTAACCTACTCCCTAGGCCATTAGACAATACGTACTCCTTGAGACTATTAATGACTTCCTGCTTGGCAGAAAGTTCATCTCGTAATGAGTTCAGATGCTTTTGGTGTTCCTTTCTGTGCTCCTCCATCTGCTGAGTGAGGGCCTCAGAGAGAGCACCTGTTGAGCTGGCCTCCGCCTCCTTACTCGTGAACACGTGCTCTGTACAAGACACATACAAGCATTAGTAACGAATATTGATAAAATGAATACAAATGTATGTATGAAACAGAAAATGCACTATCATCATGTTGTTTATGATACCTGGCGAAGACCTTCAACAAGTTGTCCTACGAGTTAATTTGCAAAGTCCAAAATGTCAATTACCGTAATCCAAATTACCATAATCACATTCTGTTAAGAAAAATATACCACAACTGAAATGTGTAGATGTGCTATAATAAAGCAATGAGTCCTCTTTTCAATTCAACTCAATCCAACTCAATTCAACTCATATTACACTATAGCAGCTTCCTACTAGCACAAGTATGCTTCTATCTAAAAACTACAAAAACTACTGACAAGCGTAGCAAAATGTAGTTGCTTAATATTGGACAAAAATATCTGTAATCTCATAGCCTACCTTGAGCTCGTAGCTTTGCTACCTCCTCATTAAGAGCATCTATTTGATCCTCAAGTTGTCTTCTCTTGTTTTCATTCTCTTTCATACTCCCTCCCAGCGACTGGATCTTGGCTTCATGCTAAACAGATAAGATGCTTTAAAGATGGTGTGATAGCACAACCCTTAGCAATGTTATATCGGAATTAGAGAAGGAGTGAAAATATGGGTTAACATGCTCTGCAATTGAAATCTTTCTTAGGAAGCAAGTAATGAATGGACGAACTGTTTTTCTATCATTATTACATCCCTTACAATCATCAATCACATCAATCATCATATTTATAACATAGAATAATTAATTATTAGTCCATCATGATCAATATTGGTTTAAGCACTGAGCAAGACAGACAACTCCACTTTTCTCAACTGAAAATAAGAGTTGGTATATTCAGTATTTGAAATCTTTTTTTCTTTGAAAACAAACAACAAATGAAATTATGAATATTGGTCTAGCTAAAAAAACATCCTTGAAACTCTCAAGTTACCGTAAAACCTCTAATTGAATGCCATAACGGCTCTATTTTTCAACCCTTCTTCTATAGTGGTCGTCAATTGGAGGCGACGTTCAAATAGAGGCTGACAATGTCTTTTTCAAATAGCTCGTCAGAATTTTAGAAAGATAAATTGAGCCCAATTACGGGAGAAGCGAGTGTCGCCTATATTTTGCCCTCTTTTTCCGGTGGAGCTTTTGGATGCAATAAATCTGCTAACTTACCTCCAACTTGTCACAGATCTCCTAATAAATATGGATCGAGAAACCGAGAAATATCTCTACCAGTTGATATCAATTGCTTGCAATTGACCTGCGATGATATTATAGCCTGTGTCCTTCTTTGCAATTTGTTGGCATTTTCAATTGCTATTTCATTATAAATTTGAGGACATATTTTTATTTTATATCTATATTTACCAATTTTGCATCGAAGACCATTGGACTCATTGATATGTTTGCTACAGTTTGCAACCAAAACTAGCTTTTCATATAAAATAGAAGTGGAGTTATGAGCATCGATACATTGTAAGCCATGTTAAGATAGCCGCAAGGATTCTATTAAATAACATGCTATAAATCTGCATATGTATAAGTTATACAATGATAATCTATCAAATGATACATATATTCATGAACAAGTGACATGAATGAACCATACATACATGTATATTACATGCAGAAACAAAAAATAAAGTTTTTAAAACAAAATATTTTCATCGTTTGCTCGGATAGCTGCATTCTGATTGCTGCTTTCAATGAAACGAACATCTAGTTTTCCAACACCTTCCACAATATCTTCTGGCCTCAACTCTCCTTCTGCACTGCTGAACTAGTCAATATTAGCGTCCAAACAATTTTTTGGCAGAGCAAAACTTTCACGCGCTGCATTTACCCCAAAAGCAACGCATAAAAGTTTGCTCGCTAAACGTAACCTTTAGCCCGAAACTTGCAAACCGTTTTTAATATGCATGTTCTTCGATGCATTAAGACCATGTTAAACAAGGAACTACTATTAGCCTGAGACAGTTACTAATTATTTCTATGGCGTTGCTTTCAAAGTTCATCTACCATTGAAATTTGAACCGTTTTAATACATGTGCATGTACTTCAAAGTAGAAAGACCGCGTTAAACAAGGAATTAATATTAGTCTGAGACTGTTCGTTATTGATTATTTCTATGGTGTTGCTTTCAAAGTTTTAACGCAAAAAAGCGAAAAGCTTTGGAGATGAACATCGAAATAATTGATTATTATTGATGTAAACGATTCATTATTAATACAATTTTGTGGACACTTTTCTACTGATCACTATATATTATCAGCTCATAAAGATCAAAGATGGTCAAAGTGGTTGTCAAATTGAGGTGGCGTTCAAATAGAGGGTGGTGCTCAATTTTTCAACCTTTCTCTTGTAATGGCGGTCAAATAGAGGTGGCGTTCAAATAGAGGTGGCCTTTACATAGAAGTGGCGTTCAAATCGAAGAGGTAGTTAAAAGTTTAGTGTTTTACAAGACAGACAACTCCACATCTTCCAGCATGCCAGTGCATGTCCAAAGGAAAAGACAAATAAAAAATGCTTTGTACCTGCTGTTTGGCGAGCTCAGCGCTGCTGAACTGCTGTCTCATCTCGTCAAGTTGCGAGGAGTTGTCTGACAATGTGTTCTCTAGAGTCTGATTATGCGTAAAGAGGCTCTTTACTTCCGACTTGAGCTTGCTTATGTACAACCTCGCCACAGTAAAGTCCTCTTCAATTGTCTCTGTGTTACCCAACACGGGCTTCTGTGGACAATATACAGTCTACTATACATATCTAATTCTAGAAAGTGTTTTCAAGTCAACATCTATGACAAATTTTCAATTGTAAGAAAACAAGCACCTACCACAAGACCAGCATCCGCCTTCTCCAGCACCACGCCAATCTCTCCTAGGTCTCTGATAAGGCTTATCATCATTTCTAAGTTCCTTTTCTTCTGATGCAAGTTGCTTTCTCTCAATGTCTGCAGCTCGGATTCCGAAGTGTTTAGAGTTGACTGAAAATGAGCGAAAACACTGGATTATTCTCAAACTAATAACTAATGGTAATCAGTAAACAGCTGAAGTTATTCGCAACTAAAACTATATGACTGAGTGTCAGGACATGGCGTCTTTCTCAAAGAAATGATAACCAAATATCGTTGCAGAAATATTCCAAGACTAGTCTAGCAATCATTGGCAACTCTAGTATAATAAACATTCATCTCTGATGCTCAACAAGTGACTGCGTGAATATACCAATAAATTTTCTTTTGTAATACATCCGAATTATTTTTGTCAAAAGAAAGTAGAAAAGCGACGGTATTTCCAGCTTTAGGACAATGAAGATAATTCTAGAGATCAACTTATATACTGTTGTTAATGAATTATTCAGTACTAAGTAAATAAAAACAAATAAAATATTCCCTTCCTTCAATTTGCTTTGAATGTTTGCTGAAGTAGCCAATCCTGTAGACAACTATCAAATGACTAAAACAGCTAGATATGTTGAACTATCGAGCGATTTACTGTATATATTCGAGAATAAGACGCATGCTTGTATAAGTCACACACCTACATTTGACATAAAAAACAGCACAAATAATTTTTAACATCGTTTATTCATGTAATTATTCCTATGTAACTATTTTACTACAGGATTTTTTGCTCGTTCTCACAAACGTCATTCGCGCCAAAATTGTTAGTGTTCGCAGTTCGATCAAAATGCAGACACCACTCTCTGAAATAAAAACACAAAAATTATCTGAAACATCTGATGTCTAATGTTGAAGAATTTCGCTCATAGAAACATGTTTAGGGCACTGCTTACGATTTTGTTCCATCTGAAAAGAAAATAATTTAGAACCCACGATATTATGCCGAGTGTAAAAACTATCTGGTTTGTTTTTGTAGCAAAATGTTAACTGTTAATGTTAACACAATATTAACCTGTTAATGTTAACAAAATGTTAACATGTTAATGTTAACAAAATGTTAACATGTTAATGTTAACAAAATGTTAACATGTTGATGTTAACAAAGTGTTAACATGTTGATGTTAACAAAGTGTTAACAAAATGTTAACATGTTAATGTTGACAAAATGTTAACATGTTAATGTTAACAAAATGTTAACATGTTAATGTTAACACAATGTTAACATGTTAATGTCAACAAACTGTTAACATGTTGATGTTAACTAAATGTTAACATGTTAATGTTAACAAGCTGTTCATATGTTAGTGTTAACCAAATGTTAACATAATAATGTTAACAAAATGTTAACATGTTAACAACCCTTATGCCAGACCCTTATCCAACAGCGAGAATATGCAAAGGGAGTAAGTTGACAGCATACAGCATAATGTTAACAGAATGTTAACATGTTCATGTTAACAAAATGTTAACGGGCTATCTTAAAATTACTATGACAACTTTTCGGGTAAACCTGTTAACTCTATGATCAATATCAAGACAAGCCGTTATACAGGCTTTTTGTAGCAAAAGCTAAAACAAAAAATATAAGTTCATGACTCGGCTACCATTTTCTGCTGGAGTTCTTCACTCAATGTCTCCACTTCCTTGCTCCTAGTCTCCGCCTCTTGTGACTTCTGGTCATAGTTCATGGCAAGCTCTTCCAGCGCTGTCAGCACCTCCTTCACCTCATCCTATCAATTCATGAAAATCTAATAAGAATGTATATAGAGCGGAGCCTGAAGGCTTGGCTCAACATACCGTAGTACCAGAACAAGGAACACCAGCTCTAACGTGTCCTGTATTCGTACAGCACTACCTATGCTTAGACCACCATTAAATAAACTTTGGAGCAAATTTCAGGCATTGCCAGACCCTTATCCAACCCTTATGCCAAACCCTTATCCAACAGCGAGAATATGCAAAGGGAATAAGTTGACTGCATACACAGCACTTCAAATCCAACATGACAAATTGAATATAATTCAGTGCCAAGATCAAGATAAATATAAATGGCGTGGGTAAAGGATACTCCCTAGCAGGAAGTATCCTTTATCCTTCATGATATGAAGGATAAGATGTTTCTGCTAGAAATATTAGGCTATTTTACAGGAAACTAACCCAGTAATAAATGTGCAAAGAACACTGGATTAGCCGAGTTTTATCACTTCAATAAGATGTACCAATCGCTACCAGAATTTCTTATAGGGCGTAAAAATGTGCCGAAAATTGAACAGCCACTCAGATTTCCTATGAGTCAGTCAGTGGTTAGTGGCTCAGTTGATGCCTACAGGAATGAGAGGTGGAGTATGTACATTACAGTTCAGGTTGACAGCTTTTACATAGCAAGTGCGCTATTAACCGTGCTGGGTGTTGGTCTCACCTTCGCTGAATCATTCTCGGTTTGAATACGGGCGATTTCAGCCTGTAGAGCATCACAGTCACGTTTGGAAGCGAGGATTAACTCCTCTTGGTCAGCAACCTGTTCTTTGAACGACTCCACCTCAGTGGTCTTGGCTGAGATCTCATCATCCTAACAGGTGGCAAAAATATGACAGTTATCAGCAGGTGGCATTTCAAAGACACAAGAGGTGGTGGCAGTGAACAGGTGATGTCAATGAACAAATGACAGCTGTAAACAAAAGCACTATTCAAAGAATATGAAGCTTAGATAGGTGGTGATACACAAAAAATAAAAACACAAAAAATAAAAAAACTCGAGTGATGCACAAATTTGGGTATACCACCGTAGTGTGATGGTGAAACATACATATACTGATAATATAAATGACTTCACTTACAATCTAGATACAGCTGAGACCTACACAAGAAATGTTATTTTAATTCGTATCAGATTCAATTTTGAAATTGGACTGACAGAAGAAAAAATGCATTCAATTTTTCGCTTTTCTCAAACGATCCTAACTTTTTGGCTGGGGAAATGACAAAAATGTCGTTTATCGGTTGCGCGGGGAAATGACATTTATGTCGCTTTCAGTAGATGTATATAAAGCTGTCGCCTAGTAACGTTAAACAAAGGATATGAACGCTAGTAAGTTTTAAATATCAACAAGATATTCGTCGATGAATTACAATATGAAACGATTATCTGAGACGTGTGGCTTTGTGCTAAAGGCTAAAGAAATCGCACCTCCTTGGAAAAGAATAAAAGTTGGAAAAAGCAGTCAACATCGGCTCGACGTTCAAAATGGTAAAATAAAAATTTATTTGATCCTGCGATCATTTGTAATTTTTTGTCTGATCACAATAAAATAATTCAGATGATAGAAGTAATGTAAACTTTTTGGACTTTTAATATACTTGGAATATACAGAGAAAAACGATCGTTATGGTAGCTCGCGGGGCTACGTTATAGCGTTGGACTCTACCGAAAGGAATGCTTCCAAGCATTTCATACAGAGACAATTGTACATGGTTGTAGTTTTTTTGTAGTAGTAAATATGTAAATGAATGTTTGTGTACAAAAGGTTTTGTTCATAGAAATAAATTTCAGTTTGAGCTATGCACGTTCATAAAATACCGATTTTATTGAATTTTCAAAAATGAATTACACGACTTTCGAGTGTTTTTGCGGGGCTTTAACCCAGCCAAAGGGTTAAGACTAATACATCATCATCACAGAGCATTGTTATACCTCACAACTTAACACCGAGATCCAAGGGCAGTACAATATCTGCGGAAGGCAATATTATACCTCCCGCACAACACTGAGACAACAATACATTATATTCGCTACCTTCTCATCCAGCTGCTCATAAAGTTTGATCTTTTCTTGCTCATACTGCATTCGCTCTTCAGACGTGAGCGGCACGGCTCCGGCAGCCGTTGTTGCCGAAGTGGGAAAAGGAGCCGATGACAATGTCTGCAGCGACGATGATTCTTTCATGTTCTCCGATGTGTCTCTAAGGTTAACCTGCTCGTCTGCTGAAACCTTCTCTCCTTTTCTCCACCTCTCAAGTTCCTGCTCGGCTCGCTCTAGCTTCCCACGAAACCTGGTGCACTTTTCTTTCTCCTTTTCATATCTTCTCTTCCATTCCTCGGCAGTGAGCTCCTCATTCACCGTCACGACATTCTTGATTGTCTTCGCTCTAATCAAATGTGAAAAGTATAAGATTAAAGTATAAGATTAAAGCATAAGATTAAAATATAAGATTAAAGTATAAGATTAAAGGTGCCACTCCATCTTCACGAGCGAATAGGTTCACAGACAAGGAAAAAATGATGCATTAAACATGCTCATCCGCCTGAACTTTCTGTAACGATTTGCTGCCAGAGTACTTAATGGTCACATTCTAACAAGCTGCAGCCAAGGAGAACTTTAAACTATTTGAACCTTGTCTTGTGTGGAGGGCCGAAACCATTTGTACAGAGCATACGATGATTAAAAGTTTTTTAAAAAATGATAGTTTAAATTGTACTTTTAATTCAAAGTTTCAACTGCATTATGATACTAATAATATTAAAACAAATAAAAATTTTTAATCTAATTAAAATTCATATCTTGTCCAATATGAAATACAGCATGATCTCACTTCCTTTATTTTCAGGTGTAGAAAACCAATTCAACTAGACAAAAGTTACCTTTGCCCAAATAGTAGGGTTGATTTGGTTTCTGGTTCATTGTAAGATGCCGGTGAGCAACAGATAAAGATGGACGTTCGAGCGTTTCCCCCGAGCGACTCCTGTAGGATTCTTGTTAGCTTGCTGTCTCGATACGGCACATGGGCTTTCTGCAAGTCATCAGTATACCTGCTATAGGACTTAGTGAGGGCACTGATTGAATAAGTATACCTACTATAGGACTTAGTGAGGGTACTGATTGAATAAGTATACCTACTATAGGACTTAGTGAGGGCACTGATTGAATAAGAATACCTACTATAGGACTTAGTGAGGGCACTGATTGAATAAGTATACCTACTATAGGACTTAGTGAGGGATCTGATTGAATAAGTATACCTACTATAAGACTTAGTGAGGGCACTGATTGAATAAGTATACCTACTATAAGACTTAGTGAGAGCACTGATTGAATAAGTAT
The DNA here is from genome assembly GCF_963576615.1 of Watersipora subatra. NCBI lineage: Eukaryota > Metazoa > Bryozoa > Gymnolaemata > Cheilostomatida > Watersiporidae > Watersipora > Watersipora subatra. The sequence continues at coordinate 23,026,234 of NC_088709.1, forward strand.
ACCTACTATAAGACTTAGTGAGGGCACTGATTGAATAAGTATACCTACTATAGGACTTAGTGAGGGCACTGATTGAATAAGTATACCTACTATAAGACTTAGTGAGAGCACTGATTGAATAAGTATACCTACTATAGGACTTAGTGAGGGCACTGATTGAATAAGTATACCTACTATAGGACTTAGTGAGAGCACTGATTGAATAAGTATACCTACTATAAGACTTAGTGAGGGCACTGATTGAATAAGTATACCTACTATAGGACTTAGTGAGGGCACTGATTGAATAAGTATACCTACTATAGAACTTAGTGAGGGCACTGATTGAATAAGAGCCGGGCATAGACACCTTTACAATAGAGTCCGCTAGTACATGTTATACCAACACCAAGTTTATTATCATACTAAATCTATACTAAATTATAATATATATACATGATATGTGTATATATATTATACAAATATAGTATAGGTATATATATATATCAGTACATGCATTATATATAATATAAAAAGCATCTAGCTGTTAAATAACCTTGATTAACTAACAGCCAAGTGCTCTTTATATTATATATTATACTATAATTAATTCTGTGTATTCAGTGCTTTTTCTTTATTATTCTTTACTAAACTAGCCTTTCTAATGATTATAAATAATACATATATTAAATACTATAGCTATACTATACTAAATCTATACAAAGACTTGTGTACTACCTACTGATCACATATTCCAGCTCACCACACTTCCACCAATCACATCACAAAACCTTTGAAAATATTACTTTATCCCAAACTTGCTCATATCTGTATTTGTCTAACAGATTTCAAAATACTGCGCAAACTATGCCCAGAGTGTTTGTATTTATCCTTCCACAAGTATGACAAACATTGTCTTCTAATTCACGACGCCAACATATTACATTCACCATCGAATATTTCAGTTTATAGACATTTTATTACTACAACCTTCAAGTCGTAATCCCTACTATCCGCAATTCTATTGATTACCAATTTTTAAAACATGTTTGTTTTGAAAAGTTGAAACAAGTTTTTAAAACAAATGAGTTCTTTTGTTCAAAGACCGGCCGTTGAACAAAAGAATTCCAGTCTTAAGACTACAACATGAGACGCAGGCTAGGCCACCCTCTCTCTAGGTAGAACCGAGTCGTGGTAAAGTCTACACATGTTGCAAACGTAATATCAAATAGATAAAATTACTTTAATCAGGTGTCACATAGAATAACCTCTAATCATTTATACAGCTTGAACACCAGCAGTAGGACAGACCAATGACAAACTACGAATTAGATTTGTTGTATCTGACTGTCTACTTGGTTCACTACACAAAGTAATGCTTCGGGAAATACAGCGACATTTTCTACTGTTTGAGGCTTTTGAACCACTGTGTAAGAGAGCAAAAACAAATATTATCTTCCATATTATTACGAGGTTTTGGTCTTTAATTTAATTTTTTTGATACTCAAAGCTATTTGCGCGCTGCCGTCAATCAATACCAGTGATTTTATATAGCTATCATAATAGCTCAAAAGTTAGCAATGTTTAATCTCACTAAGCCTCATGGAAAATCACTCATTTTAACCTTCAAGAAATATGAAAACAGAGATGTTTTTTATCTTCACTATGTGTCTACATGTGGTAGCGCGCAGGCAACAGTAAAAATGTGCAGTTGATCAGATTTGAGCAGACCATCGCATACCAGCTAGACTGAGAGACCAATCTGGTAGGCCTACTGGTTTTTACATACAATAAAGCATGGGAAAGTTAGTACTATGTGAACGTTGTAGAATTCTAATTTCACACTATCTATAAACATAGTCTTACTTACGTTTTCATCAGCCAAAGCTGCTATAACATTTCCTAGTGCTGACAGAGACTTGTTTATATTCTTTGCTTCATCCAGGGTCGTACCCTCAGCACCCGTCTTGCCCACCTGTAAATGGGCATGAGAGTAGCTAATTGATTGTAAGCATGACCAAGATTCTTGTAATGATATTATGACAGATAATCTATATACTGTAAAACATCTATTTGAACGCCACGGTGCTCTCTTTTTCAATCCTTCCCTTCAGTGACGGTCAAATAGAGGTGGCGTTCAAATAAAGGTGGTACTCAAATAGAGACTGGCATTTTTATTAAATAGCTTATCAAAATTTTGGGATGATAATTTTAACCCTTTTACGGGCAAAGCGAATGTCGCCTATATTTTTCACTCTCCTTCGGGCGCAGCGACATTAACCTTTTTGGATGAAATAAATCTGATAACTTACCTCCAATTTGTCGAAGATCTCTAAATAAATATGCATTAGGAAGCCAAGAAATATTTCTACCAGTTGATATCGATTGCTTGCAATTAGCCTATGATGATGTTATAGCTTGTGTCCTGCTATGCCATTTATTGGAGCTTTCAATTTTATTTCCTTCTAAATTTGAAGGTACATTTTTATTTTGTATCTATATTTACCAAGGTTGAATAAATAGAGCAGCTCATTGCACTTATTAATATGTTTGCTACAGTTTGCAGCCAAAACTGGCTATTTATGCACCTTTTTATGCGCAATAGAAGAGGGGTTATGAACGTCAACTCATTGTAAGCCGTGTTAAGATAAGCGCAAAGATGCCATTAAATAATATGCTATAAATCTGCAAATTTATAAGCTATATAATAATAATAATCTATCAAATGCTACAAATATATATTCAAGAACAAGTCACATCAATGAACCATACGTATAATACATGCAGAAACAAAAAATAACGTTTTTGAAACAAAAATATTTGCTTCGTTTGCTCGGCCAGTTGCATTCTGATTATTGCTTTCGATGGAACGAACATCTTCTTGCTATTTTAATGCCTTCCTCAATGTTTTCTAACCTCAACTCTGCTTCTGCACCATTTTTGGAGTAGAGCAAATATTTTAAACTTGATAAACTTCTAGCCGCAAGGGCGCTAAGCACAACTTTTAGCCTAAAACTAATCATTCACATACCATCATAAATGTTAACAGTTTCTCACATACGTCGAGGTAACATAGGGTTTCTCACATAGGGTCTACGTAGAAGTAAATAGACAGTGCTAAACAAGAAACTACTATTAGCTTGATACAGTTAGGAATTATGTATGTCTATGGTACTGCTTTCAAAATTTTTATGAAAAAAACTAAAAGTTTTGGAGTTGGAAAATGAACATGGATAAAAACAGAAACAAATGGAAGAATTAATTGTTATTGATGTAACCAAGCCATTATTAGTACGAGTTTGTGGCCACTTTCCTACAGATCACTGGCTATTATGGGTTTGTAAAGATCAAAGAATGTAAAAGTGGCGATCAAATGAAGGTGGCGTTCGATTAAAGGGTGGCGATCTATTTTTCAACCCTTGTACAATAGTGGCAGTCAAATGGAGGCAAATAAATGGTCAAATTAAGGTGATGTTCAATTAGAGGTTTTACGGCATATAGAATCAAGTGTTTGTCTGTCGTCGTTTATATATCCAGTTAACAGTGATTGGTTAAAATACACACATTTGTCATCCAGTGTGCCATGAGAGATAACAATGTGTAATGATTATATGCACATTTACTCCAAAGCGTGGCAAGGCAGCTGCGTGGTTTAGTGGTGGTGCGCTTAGCTTCACATCCATGCATCCGAATACACGGGTTCAATTCCTGTGAGGTGCAATCTTTTCTCCTAACATATTTTTTCGTAATGAACAGACACGACTTTATTATTGTAAAGACTAGCTGAATGCCAGGTGTTGCACGGGTAATAAAAGATATTTTGAGTAACTTATGAATTTGTATGAATTTATGAATATGAATGCACTTACTTACTACTTACTTACTAATTACTTCCTACTTACTTCCTACTTACTTACTACTTACTACATTATACGCAAGAAACTAAATTAATAAAGTGATCATTAACAAAAAGAGGTTTTATCGTTACTGAAAATTTGTATTGCAGGTAGTCAAATTGAGGTGTAGCCTTGGTGATACAGGAAACAGAGAATGCATGGGAACAGGGTAGAGATGTCGATAAAGATATAGAAGTAGTGTAATTTAGACCAAGTGAGCTTTTTAAGTTAGCATAACTTATTTGCATTTATATTAGCTACTTTTTAAAATTTGATTTTTACGTATTTCATAGGTATCCAGTGTTCTTTTTCACAGCATTTTCACTTTCGTCCTTGTGATCACTGCGAGAAAAACTAATCCGAAGACATTTATTATTCGTTGGCTTTATTTAAAAAACATTGCTGTCTTCACTTGCAACAATCACAACTCACCCTAGTCGTCTCTGGATGCATGATTATAAAACTGAAAAGAGGGACATATAAAGTAGTTTAACGTTATTCTAGTAACGTCCAATCCAACTACCCAAGAAAAAGCTGAGTACATATGTACTCATTTACAAAGCTACAATGTTTCGACCAACTTAGAACCTCACATGCCGAAAATTACTCTGTATGCTGAGACAAATATTCGCTCCAAGTGGTAGTCGCATGTCGAAAAATCGATGTGTAGAGGTGATCGATAATTGATACTTCACTGTACATGTGTGCAGCTACCTTTCAATTGCACCAAATGACCTATTAACAACCACCTACCTTCTCTGAGCCAGCCAAATCCACAAGATAGAGTTTACCACAGAGTTTTTTCTGTGTTTCTACATTTTCTTGTTTGACCTGGATGAGAAAGACACTATGGCTCCTCGAGCTGTGTTCATTCATGTTGGTGACGGCCACGTGGCGGTTGGATTTTCCATCATCAATCGCTTCAAAAACTTCCTCAGGACTAGATACAAACCTCTCTGTAGCACCCTGTACATGAGAGAATTGAACGCTTTAAAGGTATCAACCTATTCCTGCAGAGAATATTTAACGATGGCTAATTTTGATGCAACAGCAACTTTGTATCCGACAGCAGGCTGACCAATGTCCATGAAAATTTAAACTGAACAGCCACCTTGTCTCAAGGAAGGGTTATTAGCAACAGATTTGCATTGAAATATGTCCAGTTGCCTGCTTGCGCACAAAATTTTGGTGGTTATCTTTCACTAACGTATGCTAAGGAATACTCCATAAGCTAATGAGAAAGCCGGAATATTAGACTAAGCTAGCATACTTGGACAAAAAGCACGCTTACACCTCAATGCTGGAAAGAATAATCTCAGTAGTTTTACAATACCCTATAAGAGAGTGGTAAAGCCCTCAGTGACAGTGTAGGCCTGTTGATGCATCATGGTAGGCCTATCAAATGTAGGCCTCTCCATGTATCATTAAAAACCTTAGAATACGATTTTGGTAAATAGTTAGTATTTTTAGGCTACATAAAATGCCTGCTTGCATAATAGAGTTTGCTTTTAGGCTTTTAGTAGATTTCTTGACAGTCATCCTCTGAACAATAGAGTATCATGCATCATGTCAATAGCATACTGTTGAAAGTGACCAGTAAAGGATAACTCCCAGTTTATGGATAAATGTGGTACATATGGATAAATGGATACTGCTCATCACATATATATTAATCAGATAGCGCACATAATTTAACCTTTCTGCCCATCATACAGTGTGAAATGGCTGAATCACTGAAGAAATCAATGAGCTGTGTTATCATACTATCTGATTGAACAGCTGGATTATGTTACACTTTTCAATGTGATAAGGTGACATACTTGCCTATTGCCCAATAGCAAACAAAATGTTAGTCAATTTTTTATAGTTCAAAATAGCAACTCATATACACAGTATTTAGTTTTAAGTATAGAAATAATAATCATAATAACACAGAGAAATAAACTTTTTCAAGCATAAATGTGCTATATTAGATCATGTTTGCATTGTAGATAGGTAAGTACAAGATCATACATAATGGTCAAGAGACTGGAAGGAGTCTGTGCACAATCAAACAAAACTAGAAGCCCTCTTTGCCCAAAAAGCTTGTGCAGTTAAGGATAATTTGAGCTTAAACAGGAGAAGTAATAAAAAACTTACCTTGACATATGGAACTCTGTTTTTGTCTTCATGAACAGCGAGATTAAACTTAGTAACTACAATGACAAGAAGCTAAGATACTGATACACTCAGGCAGAGCTTAAATGTGTACGATGCAAGTGGGATTGCATCAACCAAATGGAACCGTATCAATAAATGCACAACGATTTATAAATTTTCCAAGCCATAACAAAACCATTTGTTCAAAGAAATAAGAAAATGTCCATAAAGGAGTCAAAGATCTCTCTCTTACCGTCTAACAAGTCTCGAATCTTATCCATATAAATCTCAAAGTATGAGACTTTAATGTGAAATTCCAAATTCTCATCCATATTGTAGATATATTGAAATATGTCTGCAACTATTCTTGGAATAATGCCTTGAAGCTTGTCATCACCCAGAACACCCTGGAAATAACTTGGATGCATCAGTACAGGTGCTATATCATCTGCAATCTGATATGACACAGCAGACACTGAGACAATCAAAATGCTGCAGCTGAATACATTAACTTATGTGAAAAATATTTATTTCATGGACAAATTAAATGTTAGCTAGCATTCGCAAACATAGATGGGACAGCGTGATATCCAGCTACAGCATTACTCAAGCCGTGAAACTCGGTCACTCAATAGAGCAATGAATAGAGCTCAATAGAGCGATGAATAGAGCTCAATAGAGCGATGAATAGAGCTCAATAGAGCGATGAAAAAACTATTTATGCAGAATGTTGATTTTAATTTATAGACAAAAGTCTTTACTAAAAGGGATTTGACTGTTACTTGAACGCCAGAGTGGACAACTCCCATAAGTGCGACATAACACACTCTACTTACGCGAGGCAAATCGAGAAGCGCAGCCACACTAATATCCATGTCATCTATTTTGAGCGAAACATGATAGAGGCGAGGCTAGACTCTCAGTAATTGACACAAATTCTAAAGAATACTTAAGCTTGGTTGATTAGCCGCACACTATATTAATGCGAGACATGAAATGGCAAGTTTTGCCGCTATTGTTACCCCTGTACTTAATCTTCTAAGTAATCACAATCAGCCTTTGATTAGGTGTCACTGGAGTAGAGACTGACAATGTATGCGGTTTACGGCAGCGATCAGGCATACAGTGACATAACTGTTAAACTTTCGAAGAAATTTTGGAGTAACCAGAAGGTTCTTCGGCGTCTATGTTAACTAGAACTCTAGTAGGCATGGCTAGTTATCGCGCTGTACAATAACAGTACACAGTAGGAGAAGAGGATCACATCAGAGATCCGTACAATATATTAAAAAAAGGATGAGAAAACTGAATGTCCAAAAAATTGGTACAGACAACCATCATGTGTTCGGACTAATACAAACTGGACCATGGCCAAGTTCGCACATTGAAAATTGGGTACTATACAGTATTGTACATTAAATAGCATGTTGTCTCGCACACATACTCCTAGGATACAATATGGTACAATATGTATATACAGTATACATCTGAGTGAGTTTAATGTGGTTATACCTGCAACAGGGTACAGTGTAATATTAATAACAGTAATAACAAACAAAAACTGCATTTTAACTGGCGAGAAACTCGTGCGCGCGTGTCGTTTGCGCCGTCTGTCGCCAAAGCAATTTACCGATCAAAGTTTGTCATTCTTGGGACAGTCGTGGCTACTTCAGGCAATCGTGCAAACCCAGGATGCATTGACAATTGATAGTACAGAGAAGCGATGTTTAAAGAAAGTCGACTGTACTGGGAGTAAAATTGTTCGTCAATCTGTATAATAGTCTGCACCAAGCAAATAGGTAATTCTAGTCAATGTTTATTTACTCATGGCAAACATGAATTCCATGTTCCAACAAACACGAGATAGTAGCCAGCAGATAACTGACTCATCCCATGTTCAATATGATCCGCTATACTCATCGGTCTACGCAGAAGCTACGATCGCCGTGAACATCCTTAGCGTTGATGAGACACATCGCAGCATGTTATATTAACATACATTTATGTGTACAAAAATTTCGGCAAAAGCTATTCTTACCTCCATCGTATGAGTTTTACCACTGGATGTTTGGCCATAAGCAAATATTGTTCCATTATATCCGCTAAGAACGTCTGCAAATTAGAACAGCAACTATAAATATACAAATCTTTAATGTTCATTCCTTACGTAAATGCACAAAATGTGCAAGAGATGGAGAAAATGAGAGGAGATTTCGAGCAACCTAAATTCCACAAAAAGAAAAAAGGTAAAACATCGCAAAAGGGAAATATTAGATCTGTAGCAGTACTGGTTCGTTGGGGCCCTTTAGTAGAAATTAAATTCTTTTCTAGAATTGAATATTACAATAAAATAATTTACAACATTCCTTGTCTGCAATAATAGTGTCATCCCTGTTGAAATGAGCGAAAGGTTGCAGGTAATTACAGCCATTTGCAGAGATTGGTATGAAAATGTTGTCTATCTCCCTTTTGAACACTAACGAGGTAGCAATATATCTTCAACTCATTACCATCCTATTGTATATAATGCTGAGCTCTACTGGATCAATTTTAGAAAATGGCAAATCTCTATCAGCTCCTTTATGATATATTACAGAATAACTGGCAGCAGGTATGACAAAAAGGCAGCAGTAAGATGCTATACTTGAGCTATGAATAAGAGCGCCTACATATTGGTCAGCGGGGAATCTAACAAACTTAGTGAAAATCAATAGCAATGCGTAACCTAAATACAGGCGTCTGAGTCGTATGAATGCATGAATACAGAGAAATGTAGAGCGCATCGGCCCACTAATTACGCTGTCTGTGAGTCACTCCTTCACTAGCTAACAGTACAGCGCCGCTTCGTCAAGCACATTTTATCACACCATTCTTAATTAAGCACAGGAATGAATCTGAGAGACAAATACAAAAATTAAGCGCTTAATTTCTTCAGCTCAAGACTCCATTACAAGGTTCACTTCATAAATCCATTCTACTGTAAAATAAAGCATCAAAAACATTCTCCTTCACTGCCTCTCATAGCTTTCATCTACACAATACTGCAAATCTAAACTATTCCTTATATCTTATCCAGAAACTATCCACAAACTGAGTCTATAGGTGAATTGTGGTATTTCCTTTTAAGAGAACTTTATGACTTGAGATCAGGCAAACATAGGCATAATAAGCAAGTGATCAAACACTGTGACTACATAACGAACTTACTATGCAGAATGTGACCAAATTGAACCACATAAAAGGTTGGCACACTCGAGCATGTAGAGGCTAGTAAGATTAAAATAGCCAGACTTTGACGATCATAAATATAGGCTTGGCCTTTGGCCAATAATAATAATGCTGAAAAATTTTAATTGAGGCTGCAAATTTAATAAGGAAATAATCGAGCACTCCTAGTGACTTTTTATCAGGTAATAATTTGAGATAGTGCATACTAGATGTGAATCGAAATAACGACTTAATGATAAAAATTATGTTCAGATGTTCTGAACTCTTTGTGATATCAGGGGACAATATGGTAAAACATGCAAGCAACTGGTAGTTCATATCTGACTGTTCATACATAGAAATATTTCAACTCAACAAGCTCCATTCATGGCAATGTAAAAGACATGATTAATTATTAAGAATGAGAAATGCATACAGTTATTTACTGTTGAAGGAACATATGAACACAGAAAAATCCCTTCAAACGATATTTTACTCCTTGAGATACAGATAATTAATGTGACAGTAATTAATACTAACCTCCTACAATAGGCTTAGCTCCAGAACTGTATACCTCTTCCTGTGTGCAAGTAGGTTTAAAAACTTTGTCGAACATAAATACCTTGCCCTAAAAGGAAAGCAGCTTTGATGGGATACACATCAACAACCACCATATTTTTGTGGAGATTCATTACCTCCTCATGCCCACAGTGAAGAAATCTAATTATACCCCAAGATAGTAGCATTTACTTTGAATGGCGGTTTGTAAAAAGCTTAAAACTTTGAGTTCCTGCACCGAGTAACTATATAAATACAGCTCTGAAACACTTACCCCAACTGATATGGTGTCATCCTTGGATATTTTGGGAATAAATTTGCTGCCAGCTTTTTCTTCTAACGCATTTAGCGGCCGAACACGGCATAACACTCGAACGCCACACTCACCACCCTCTGCCATTATTCACGATTCTGACTACTCTACCTGTAACTAATAAATGCTATAAAATTACAATTAGGAGACAACTGTTAGGCCCCTATACAACTACAACGATGAGACAATCAATGTTATAAAATCACAACTAAGAGACAACCAATGAATTTTGTAAGATTATAATTATGAGATAGCAAATTGCGATCTTCCTACGTTTAATTCAGAGACCAAAAAGGAGAACACTTGCCAATATATCTTTTTAACGGTCACAAGATGGCAACTTGTTTCGATACACTTCATTACCAATTCACAATTCACTTCATTACTAACATTTCACTACCAATAATGCTTTAATACAGCATAAATATAAACTAATGCTAAAAATTTAGAGCATTGGTACAATACAATAATGTAAATACTAAAGCATTACTGACATTAGTATAATCACGATAAAAAAGAGCATGAGCTCATCTGCAATCAATATTCAATTTTACCTTTCTAAAGCCAAGCTGACTGATCAAAATCTTCAACTGAACAAACTTTTTAATCAAAAGTAAAGTGCATTATTGCAAAAAAACTTGTAACTGTTCATATATTTCCGGTTTTTGCTAACAGTCGTATATTTATAACTTTTCATTCACCCTAAATAAAAAAGCTAAGCGGAAACCGAAGACAACCGAGACTTCTGGGAGAGTAAACAATATTTTAGCCTGGGATCTAACGTTAAATACTATTTATCAAGCGTATAAAAGATAGAAAACGTTTAAACGAAAAGTTATAGCATATTTAAAGTGAAGGTCGGACCAAATCAATCGTCAAAGAGTAGAAGTCGCTGAAGGTAAGCTGTTGTTTTGCTATGTTCGGGGTATTGTAAACACTGCATTGTTGTAAACATATAATTAAAACCAATCATTTTGTGACTATCTTACGAGGAGTTTAATTTGGTTTCTGACTGAGAATAAATCGTTTGCCATTTGGCTTGATTTGTAATGTACATTTCACCAATTTACATTCAAAGGAAAATTGACCTGGCCATTTTTACTAAAGCTAAAATACTTTTTCAAGTTTCATTTATGTAAGTTTTGGATGTTTTGACCATTGTTAGCATTGTTATTTTGTGACACTTTCAAATTCAGTAGCACCCTGACTAATCAATTATATCGTAACTGGATAACTCTACCCTAGATCACACTAGCATGACCTCTCCATCTGTTCCTTTGTATTTGCGGAGACTTTAACCTTCCCCAAATTGATTGGGATCATTACAAGAGTAATAGCAATTTCTCACTCTGTAACCCATTCTTATATAAATTAGCAGAGTTAAATTTGCAACAACATGTTCACCAGTCTACCCACATTAAAGGAAACATTTTAGATTTAGTCCTTACAAACACTTTTTTTTGTATCTAGGGTTGAGGTATCAGAGCCACTGTATAGTGACCATAGTATTATCTCTATGGAACTTGATTTTACTCCAGATATTTATAAATCAGAAACAGATATTATTTGGTTGTATTTAAAAACAAATATGGAAGAAGCGGAATCAATTTTTCCCAAGTATCAAGAACAAATTTCTTCTATGATAAAAAACAAACAAAGCATAAGTAGTATTTACGGCCTGTTTATTAACGGTATCAACGAGCTGAGAAACAAATGTATACCTACCAAAAAATTGAAAACACAGCAAAATGATCCAAAATGGATGACTGCAAATATCAAAAAAAATATGAATAAGCAAAAAATGCTTCACAGAAAAATGAAACGTGAAAATACATACTATGCTATAAAAAATACAAAGGTATGAAAAAATCCAATAAAAAGTTAGTGCAACAAGCTAAGAGATCATATTTACATACACGACTATACAAACCACTACTCACTGGCAATAGTAAACCTTTTTTCAACTACCTAAAAGAGAGTAGAAGCAATCCAAGCAACATCATTCCAGATCTTAAATATGATGATAAGTTGGCTCAAACACCAGCTGAGAAAGCTATGTTTCTGGGTTCCTTTTTTGGGTCTGTCTTTGTCAAAGATGATGGCCAATCACCTGAAATGAAACCAGTGGATATCCCTAAAGATAAAACTGACTTGATAATTTCCAGAGAAGGAGTATTTGACCTGTTGCGAAATCTAGAGGAAAGTAAAACTGGGGGACCTGATTATTTGTCTAGTAAAGTCTTAAAACTGTTTTCTCGCATTATAGCTCCATGTCTTACGGAGATTTTTCAATACTCGTTAGACAGTTACACAATACTATCAATCTGGAAAGTTGCTAGGGTCATACCTATTTATAAAAAAGGAAGTAAAGAATTACCCACTAACTACAGACCAGTGTCTTTGACTTGCATTACTTGTAAACTTCTCAAACATATTGTATCTTCTAAAATTCATGATCATTTAAACACATAACATTTTGCACGATATTCAGCATGGGTTTAGAAGTGGAAGATCTTGTGATTCCCAGCTAGTTTATACAATTAACGATCTTGCTTCTAATCTGGATAATAGAATTATTACAGATGTAATCATATTAGATTTTTCTAAGGCATTTGATACTGTGAATCATCGTAAACTTTTACTCAAACTCAACTATTACGGTATAAATGAAAATCTTATTTTTTGGATAGAGGATTTTTTATCGAACCGAAGGCAATTTGTTTCCGTGGAAGATGCCAACTCTCCATTTTGTCCAATTAACTCAGGAGTGCCCCAAGGGTCAGTTATGGGACCCCTTCTTTTTTATTGTACGTTAATGACTTGCCAGACCTTATGGTGTCAGAATGCCGACTGTTTGCTGACGATACTCTTTTATTTAATTCCCGCGTCAACAAGACGCGTATAGCGTATTGCAACAAGACCTTAGGGTACTCCAAAAGTATTCTAATGAGTGGCAATTGACTTTTAATGTTTCTAAATGTGCTGTTCTTTCAGTTGGAGAGTCGAATTCAAAAGCAAGTTATTTTTTATGTGACCAACGTTTAGACAATGTTGATTCACATCCATATCTTGGTATTGAGTTGCAAAATAACCTGAAATGGGAAATTTCACTATGTAAAAATAATAAGCAAAGCTAATAGAACATTACATATGCTAAGGAGAGTTTTAAAGCATGCTGACACAAAAACTCGGCAGGTTGCTTATTTTTCTTTGGTGAGGCCACTTTTAGAGTACGGTTGCACGGTATGGGACCCGTTTATGAAAAAAGATATCAAAAGATTTGAGAAAATACAGAACACCGCATTAAGGTTCATTTTTAAACTAAAGGGGCAAGTCAGTTTTACAGAAATAAGAGCAAATACAGGGATCGAGAGTTTAGCTAAACGGCGAAAAGATATTAGGTGTGCATTTTATTTAAAAGCAGTGGAAAGGAACTTTACAGTCCCTGATTTTAAAAATACTATCAAGCACCACAACACTCGACAGAAAACAGGTCTGTTTGTGCCAACAATCCGGACAAATGCGTTTTTAATTTTTGGCCGAGAACAACTCGAGACCTGAGAGGTTTTTAGTAAAGAATTTTTGTAATAAAAGAGTTCCCACGCCTTTCCTTCTTTCTAGAAGGGTGTAGTGGGAAAAATTTTGATTAGATTAGATAGAGTCGTCAACCGTTTCACCGCTCCCATAATTGCTAGGTTGGTTAAACCAACGGTCGCCGTTTATTCAAGTGAAGTGTAGCAACTTTGGCGATGCCATGTGGAACTGGGTAATTCGGTCGATTAATAACGAAAATCTGTTCTTTTGAAGAGGAGTCCTTTTGAAGGCACTTCCAGCTAGTGTGAACGTATACATGTGTATGTAAAGCTTTTAGAGTATAAAGTTCAAGTTTTCAACTATAAGTATTTATTAGTAAAAGAACAGGGTATGGTGTAACTACATGTATATGGCTTTATCAGTGTGATGAACAGTTTTTATTCTCTTCATGAATGGGTTTTAGTGCAATAGCTTGTATATTTCCTCTTGTCACGTTATTGAGTTTGCATATTTTTATGAGAGCGTCTTTAGTTACAAATTATAAGCTTTGTCATATTAAATGCATGATGAAAATTTAACCTGCAGTAAATATAAATATACCAGGAGCAACTGTCACTCACAAATGTTGTGTTTACTATTAATACTTAATATTTCATGTCTCCATTTATCTATCAACTTCAAATTTTCATTTGCTTCATTTAGACTACAAATAAACACGATGATAAGTATGGGCTGATCAACGTTGGATTAATTTTATTTACATTTGTCAACTAAAGATTAGCAACTGTTTTGAGTTTTTGTTTTGTTGCCAAGTCATTAACATGATACAAATCTTGTTAAAAGTAGATGGCTTAGCAAACATAGAACTTTACTGTAGTTTGAAGTTTATCTTTTGCTAGTTGAATTCCCGGGCGTTCGTATATCCTCTATGCACCTCTCTCAAGTCGAAAACTATAACAACTCTATCTTTGGGAGTTGTTTCAGATTTATTTTATAGTTTTTATGATGAGTGGCTGTTCTAATTAATGTACTATTACCAAAAAAAAGTGTGTCAGTACTTCGGAGATTATACTACTAATAAAAAATTTGGAGCATTAGTACAATAACATAAGTACTAACACATTTCTGACATTAGTATAATCAAGACAAAAATTGCATGAGCTCATATGCACAATAGATATGTGAACTATGTACATGTATAGTTTACAACAGAGCATATAAGAAGCGTTGTATGGCGCTACACGTAAAGTCTAGCGTATGTGAACTACGCTAATATAAATAGCAGCATGTGAACTATATGCCCTTATATAAATTTATACTGTATAATGATATTCTGATCTCAGATGTACTCTTTTATTATAATTCGCCATTGTGAAAGCTAACATACATTGCTATAAGCTCAGACTGCACTGTTTTATAGGCCTAATGCAGGCTACTTAATTCTCTAATTTAAATATTCTTGCTTTTGAGTTGGCTAGTTATTTATGTGGCTGGAAAACTTATGTAACATCCAATCATCTTGCATTATGCACATCTTATCTTATCTGAAAGATGAACCTTGGCTGTCTCGTGTTAAGTCACTGTCTCATGGCTATTCAAGGAAACATACATGGTTATAGGCGTAGTTGTCAAACCTTTAAATACATTAGTTTTGGCTTACTATAATAATAAGCATGCGGTATTGTCACTTAACATGTGCGATGATGCCTTCTGGATATGATAATATGGACTCTCCCTGACATCGCGTCACTGTCACTTTTTTGAACAAGAAGTTGGGTTGTGAACCCTTCTACATACATTAATTAGTTGTAGCTCATGCACATTTAGCTGTATACAGACACAACTGTAATGCCCATGTATGAACATGAGAGAAATGAAACGAACATGAATGAGATGAAACTGTTTATGGCAGCACAGCTAGTCATGTTGTAACATCTCATACTCGCTTCTTTGAGAAAAAAGATCAGTGGTGAACTATTCTGGAGAAATTGGTTTCGGCTCATTGTAGTAGCACACCATGGTTGCTGTTAGAAAAAAGTAGATAGATGCCAAGTTTATGCTGAAAACGACTTTAGAATATTTAAGTTCAGTATGTTAGACATTGGGACATTTAGATATTTAGATATTAGATAAACATTTAGGCTTAGTCCCAACATATTAGACGTTGGGCCTAAGAGACTATTAGACTGCAAAGAACTGATGTAGTTCTTTGCATGCTTTAGTGTTACATTCGTATCCACTTGTCCTTAGTACTGGCAAAGAAAAGATGAAAAGGAATGATACGCTCTGGTTAATGTGTTGCATAACAATTTCACAGCTTGAAAGGTAATTTTGCTTCTGTATAGTGGGTTTGTTTGCATATTGTTTGGGACATAGGGTCAGATGGAAGCGGCTAGTGCAGCCCTGACTAGTAGCGACTTGCGTCGTGAGCAAACAGTCGATGGACATCCAGCAGACAAAGAGGACAGCGAAGATGAGTGGGAGGATTTGACATATTATGCCGATGGTAAGCATACGTAGTCTATGTAAGCATGGCTCATAAGTCAGCGTAAACTAGGGGAAAACGAGCTTTTAAGGAACATTCATATCAGCTCATGAATGAGTTTTCAAGTTTATCCATGTGTCTGCTATGACCATAAGATCTAACTATGATCTTATATAGAGACAGTAATACGGGAATATGCTGAAAGAACAACGGATGGATAAGGAGTCATTCCTATTGCAAGAGATCTCCTGTTGTGTTTCTGTATAAAGGCTGTATAAGCCTGGTTCTCACACAATGCCATTTTAATGCCACTTCAATGATATTGTTGTTTAGAACAGTATGTGGTGGTTTTATCACTAATCTCAATACCATCTATAAAAACAGCTACAGTACAAGGTTGAAGGTCATTACAGTGCCTCAGGATGATTCACCTCCGCCATTAGAGGTGTCGTTTGTTGTCACCAATGTTCATAGTGGGATCGGCACGAGCAATAATTTGTCCGCCCGTTCCTGTTTTCGTTGTATGGCAGCCATACATTCATTACGCTAACGTTGACATTTGAGTCTCGTCAGTATTAGGGTCGACCAGAGTAAACTAGGCCTTTGGTATTGATCATGGCTGCAACTAACCGTCTCGAAATCATGGTTAACTTTTCTGCCATTTCACATGAACATTGGTACAAGTCCCTAGAGCTACTCAGAAATATAAGTTTGCACTGACAGACACGTTCGTATCAGTGGGCAGTCACAGCAGTTGATTAGAAATACATTCTATATTTTAGTACACAGTTATTATTTAGCATATCTCTCTGTCTGAGCACATCTTGCGGTCGGAGCATATCTCGCTGTCTAAGCATATGACGCTGTGTTGCCAGGGTTGTTAGTAGGGAGTGAAATGATTCTCTCACATGTGCAGCTCTTAAATAGGAACTTGCACAGAATTTAGTATATGATCAAAAAGTGTCGGAATTTTTCTATCGTTTGCGATTGTTTTTGATGTTTGAGGTGATCTGACTGCCAGGATGTTTCAAGATTAAAAATGACGAAACTTGTTGGCAGTTAAAATGCTCAGATCTAGCGAAAGCTTAAAAATGACATCTATAACAGTTGCAAAGAGATCAACAGAATAGAGACGCGTAACCTTGAAACTGTATGCTGTATGTTATGTTATGTTATGCTGTAACTTGAACGCAATAGCCAAGA
Source organism: Watersipora subatra (assembly GCF_963576615.1). NCBI lineage: Eukaryota > Metazoa > Bryozoa > Gymnolaemata > Cheilostomatida > Watersiporidae > Watersipora > Watersipora subatra. The sequence continues at coordinate 23,043,548 of NC_088709.1, forward strand.
TCTACTATAGCAATTATAACAACTAGTGACATCATTTCACACGTATTTTTTTCTGGGCGTTTTGGCAGCGATCAGGTTGTGTTGATTTTAATTTTGAAACATCCTGGCAGTCAGATCACCTCAAAAATCAAAAACAATCGCAAACGATAGAACAAAAATAGAATTTTTGTTCAAGTTTATTTTTGCATTACCATAAACATTATTGATGTTATATATTGTAGTCTATGGTTGAAATATAAGAAATAGAATAATGTATTCTCTCAACTGTCTGACTAGTGCATGGTAAACACATTAGGCTGACTTGAAGTCATTGCATTTTGACAAAAGAGCTTACATTATGACCCTTTGCACTCTAGATGCAGGGCTACATGTGAAATGTTTCATGCCAGCAGGATTGGTGTTCAGCTTTTGTAATACAATGGCTGTGTTTGTAGGGATGACATTAGGGGGATTCACAATATTGAATGGTCCCGTATCGCCACCGCCTCCAGGACCGCCAATTAGGAATTATTTGAGAAGGGACGTAGACCCTGAGCCCCCCAAGACTTCTGAAAAAGTCAAATCTCGACTTACTCATTTTATGCACAAAGTGCAGTACAGGTGGCGGCTCAACATTGAGAGCAGTTTCAGTAAAAAGAAGGCTATTTTTTTACTCAGGTATTATTGCGTTTTCCTATTTGCCCTGACTCATTCACTTATTCATTGTAGCTGAAATGTCATCTGCAATGCAGACATGATGTGTTACACATACAACCATATACAATCTCAACATATACATGTTGCGGTTTAACAAGGGCACTTTGTTCAAAAAGATAAGGATTTCTATGCCAGAGGTCATGGAAATCATTCAGAATTACTCAAATCGCAATGAAGTGTGAGAAATGTTCAAAATGGAATACCTTGCGTAGTTATTCCTTGTACATCATTCGCAAGAGGCATTTTCATCTATCGCAAGCATCGAATATTTGGTAAACACTTGCGAGTAAGTAAACTCGCTTGACTTACGCAACATTTCTGTATTCATCTTGCAGATGAGAAAAACTCGTAGATTAACCGCATCATTGAAACTTCGTGAATGAAAGGTTTCCAATAGTCTTGCAATCTTAGAGAATCTGAGAAGTTAACTTGATGCACTTTTGTGTTTCTCGTAACTAACATTACCCGCTGTAATAGTCATCTCTTATTAACTGACTTCTCTGTTCTTTAGATTTTTAAGTGTCAAAAGACAGTTTAGAGGCGTAGTGCTCAGCGATCTACCTGTGTATAAGCATCAATTTTTTCTTTAGGCTGAAGCACGCTGGGTAAATATCGAGCGAATCTGTGGGTGCTGCTGCTGACACAGCGGAGTCACGCGCGTTGAATATTAGCGAATTCTTGTGTATAAAGAATGTTCGGTATTTCACTTGTCGCTTGATCATGATTGTTTAGCTGATCAAAAAAAAGTATGTTTTAAAATGAAACTCAAAAGACATTGAAATAAAGTGGATCAACTTTTAACATATACTTCATCACTATAAAATAATGTAGTTCCATTCTGAATAAAAACAGAGTTCTTTATAAAATAATTAAAAATTGATACTAAAAAATATACAACTTTCATTACACAATTGTCGTAGCAAAGGTGGACTTCTGTAAATGTCAAGGACAAAGATACTTACTCACGTTTGATACCTCAAGTGTGCTTCGTAATTTGCAAAGCAACTGTTGTAAGGCCTGCATTAAGTCTAGCGTTACACAACAATTCTTATATACGCTTGTTACTCGCAAATTCGTATCGAGTGTGTCATGCTTGTGAAAGATGGGAACGGCACTTTTGAATGATGTTCTTTAAAATACCGCGCAAGCTATTCCATTTCAAACATTTTCCATACTTCATTCATTCCTATTTTGATTTAACTAGACATGAGTGTGCTGCTATGACCTTTGGCATAGAGTTACTTTTGTTTTAATAAAGGGCCCGTATTTATCCGCAATATGCGAATGTCCATTGAAATATCGATATTATAAATCACGTGTAAGACCAACCAATGACAGACTGTTATTGCTGTCACAGCGTTCTACTTATCGCATGTAACTCAATGTACCCACAATTTCAAATCTGCATAGTCCACACGATGGGAACATAGTGATAGTGAAGTACATCATAGCGAGTTATCCACTCTTTTCCCAATAATAGTTCGGATGAAAAAGAAGGCATTTTTGTGATTTTCTACTTCGTAAAAATAGTAGCACTTTGGGATATGTTCATGAGTTATTTATTGTTCTGCTTAATGATTAAGACTGCTGAATCATCATCTGTTTGCAGTAAATGTTACGACTGTCACCTCATCGTCTGTTTGCAGTAAATGTTACTACTGTCGCCTCATTGTCTGTTTGCAGTAAATGTTATGACTGTCGCCTTATCGTCTGCTTGCAGTAAATGTTATGACTGTCGTCTCATCATCTGTTTGCAGTAAATGTTACGACTGTCAACTCATCGTCTGTTTGCAGTAAATGTTACTACTGTCGCCTCATTGTCTGTTTGCAGTAAATGTTATGACTGTCGCCTTATCGTCTGCTTGCAGTAAATGTTATGACTGTCGTCTCATCATCTGTTTGCAGTAAATGTTACGACTGTCAACTCATCGTCTGTTTGCAGTAAATGTTACAACTGTCGTCTCATCATCTGTTTGCAGTAAATGTTGCGACTGTCGCCTCATCGTTTGTTTGCAGTAAATGTTACTACTGTCGACTCGTCATCTGTTTTCAGTAAGTGTTACGACTGTCACCTCATCTATTTGCAGTAAATTTTACTACTGTCGACTCATCATCTGTTTTCAGCAAATGTTTCGACTGTCGCCTCATCATCTGTTTGCAGTAAATGTTACGACTGTCGACTCATCGTCTATTTGCAGTAAATGGTTTGACTGTCATCTCACGTCTGTTTGCAATAAATGTCAAGACTGCCGACTCATCGTCTGTTTGCAGGAAATGTTACGACTCATCGTCTGTTTGCAGTAAATGTTACGACTCATCGTCTGTTTGCAGTAAATATTATGACTGTCATCTGTTTTAGTAAATGTTACGACTGTCGCCTGGCTAAAGAGGAGGGAGGTCAAGCTGCTGTTCAGCAAACCCTTTCCGAGTTTAAACAGGACTTTACGAGTCGCATATGGATAACATACCGGGAAGGTTTTCACAGAATATCTGGCTCCCTTCTCACTAGCGATTCAGGTTGGGGGTGTATGGTTCGTGCCGCACAGATGATACTTGCTCAGGCTATGGTTGTACACTTTCTAGGGAGAGACTGGAACATGTTCGGTGAACAGGTCGGTGGCTCATGATTATGTTGTTGATTACTTTGTGTCGGATAGTTCCTAATTAGTTATTGGCAATTATAGATAATCGTGTTCAATACTCAAAAGTATTTATTGCTGCACTAGTTATACGTAGGTAGTCTGTCTGACTCAATTTACTTATGTGTATGTCGCTCAGTGTTCAGGTTGCTTGTCCTTCATGTTGGTTTTCATTGAAATATTTATCGAAACGGTCTTTTCAAATTGTTCATCTTTTCCTACGTTGCCTTGAGAAGGAAGAGTTATCTTCTGTTGTAGTCAGACTTCTCTAGGATTATGCATAAGGAGATTATTCGCTGGTTCGGTGACCAGCCAGTGCAGACATCTCCCTTCTCCCTTCACAGATTGGTGGCCATAGCTAAGTCTATAGACCGTAAACCAGGTGGGTGTGGGTAACGCTAAGTTCAGTGGATACAGTCAGCTGTAAGATGTACATAAACCTAGGGTAGATCGGATGTCTGTTTTGTACACACGTACGGTCAAACCTAGCTTTACGATCATCCGAACGAATTTTTCGACGTGCAGTAATAAATTTAAATGATCATTTGTTTCAATGTCTGATGCAGTCTCCAGTTTACTGTAATGATGCAGTTTATAAATCACTGCATGTTTTTCACAGAGTAATGCATTTTCTATGTTATATGTGTAATGTTATGTTATATGTAATGCTATACATAATCAGCTGAAATACTTATCTAAGTTTCTAATGAATAAATAAAAATTTCAAATAAGTTAAAGTTTTCAATAAATGACATAAATATAATGTTTCTTATAAGTATATTTAACGCGACACGCGACGAGTTTGAGCTAGAAAAAAATATTGGAACAAATTGATATTGTAAGTAAAGATTGCATGGTAAGTAAATATTGCATTGTAAGTAAATATTGTATTGTAAGTAAATATTGCATGGTAAGTAAATATTGTATTGTAAGTAAATATTGTATTGTAAGTAAATATTGTATTGTAAGTAAAGATTGCATGGTAAGTAAAGATTGTATGGTAAGTAAATATTGCATTGTAAGTAAAGATTGCATGGTAAGTAAATATTGCATTGTAAGTAAAGATTGCATGGTAAGTAAATATTGCATGGTAAGTAAATATTGCATTGTAAGTAAATATTGTATTGTAAGTAAATATTGTATTGTAAGTAAATATTGCATGATAAGTAAATATTGTATTGTAAGTAAATATTGTATTGTAAGTAAATATTGTATTGTAAGTAAAGATTGCTTGGTAAGTAAAGATTGCATGGTAAGTAAATATTGCATTGTAAGTAAAGATTGCATGGTAAGTAAATATTGCATTGTAAGTAAAGATTGCATGGTAAGTAAATATTGCATTGTAAGTAAAGATTGCATGGTAAGTAAATATTGGAGCATAAATAATGTATTCTTATACCCATTGTCTCTTTCTCTTGACAATGACTGTAAACCAAGCGGTTTGTTCTACACTCTATGCATCTGGTGCTATGGCAACAGCTAAATCAAGCCTATGTACCTATAGCTGTACACAAACTCAGCTTGGGTAACCATTAACTAATTTGGGTTTTCTATTAATTCTTTACAGCTTGACATGATTTTTCAGATGTTTTATGAACAGCGAGAAAATAAAATCGCTCTTTGGCAGCATGAGTTTTTATAATGAAATTAGCACGGAGAGAAAAAAGGCTGGATTGAATAGATCCGTGTGCATGTCCACTCCCTCAGTGAATCCTTCATTCCGAGTCTAACGAATCACAAGGGCTGTATGTCTGTCATGATAATCTCTTCTATGCATGACTAGTCTGAACAGGTGCCCCGTTTTTTTCTTGCAGGCGATTGGTATGGACCAGCATGCGTTGCTGGCCTCTTAGCCAAGGCCTCACAAATAGCGTCAGATTTTGTCCCGGTGCTCAATGAAGTTTGTGTGTATGTTGGATATGATGGTGCTATTTATAAACAAGATGTCATTGATTTGGCAACCGGTGGTAAGTGGCCTGACTCGGTGTTATGTTTTTGACACTTCTAGATCAGGTGTGAGAATGGAAGTCATTGACTTTCCTAACAGGTTTTTATTAACATCCAACATTCAATAACTGCGTTATTAAAAACTGACCTCGGGTTGTGATTTTGTTCATTGGAATAAACTAAGCATATAATCACGGATATTTTGGGTTTTTTTACCGAATATTACACTGATATGGTATAAGAGTTCTGGTCATGTGATCACTAAAACTCTTCTTTTTGTATCTGAGCCATGAAAACATCCATAGTATATATATAAATTTATATATATATATTTATGTATATAAATTTATATAATATTATATTAAGTTATATATATATATAATTTAAGATATATATAAATTTATGTATATAAATATATAAATTTGACAAATATGGCTTAGCCCGAGTTAACCGCTGCACATAAGATACTCTATGTTAATTTATAACCTGCGAGCGCTGTGCCAGTTACTATTTTATTTATATTCATTTTACAGTCTGACAAATTTTTTTAGGTTATATTAAGAATGCCTGTGAAATAGTTATTTGAATGTGTCCGTATCTCTAATATGACAGCCTTACTCGGTCTCAACCATAGACCTATTAACTATACAGTATAGTAATAGTATAGTTAATAGGTCTATGGTCTCAACACTGAGCTTCCTATGACTGGCAATGACAATCTCGCACTCCTTTGTTTTGAATGCAATGAGAAAGGTTCAAAACGTAATGAAAAACAGCCGTATTTGGAATATATGAAAACGATATGTTCTTGGAAGATCATTTTAAGAAAAGTCTAATGGTCCTAAACTTTTTTCGTGTCTTTTCTTTGCAATTATCCGATCAAAAGTTGGTTCCTTGTGGGTGAGTGATATACTCAGATCGTTTTTAGTATTGATGGTGTTATGATATTTATTTTTGATATAAAAAAGATTTTGATAAGCAAGCTTTTGCGATAATAAATATGCCTTCTTCTGCTTCACGTTTGATTCTTGCAACCCCATAAACAGCAGCTCGCGCCCCTTAGGGGTGTGATCGAAAAGTCCTGTACTAGAGTTATTAACCGTTTGGGACAGTGTGTTGTTACTAGTAGAAATTAGTTCTGTCATTGTTATAACCATTGTACTTAACTATGATTTAGTGACGACTGACCAGTCTCCCCTCTCAACTTTACAATCTTCAAATCCAGAATGGAAGGCTGTAGTTATTCTCATTCCTCTTGCGTTGGGATTCGATGATAGTATATGTCCAACAGTTATACCATGTTTGAAAGGTATGCAGAGTTTTCTCCACCTAGTTTCTTGCCTGACTGTTCGTTTGCTTATTGTGTTCATAGATGAGCACATTTACTGACAGCGTTGCTGCTCCTTCTTATCCCTTACATTATTGTGGTTTAGCCGTTTGTCTTTAGTTTTGTCAACTAGGTTGCTATTGTTAGCGAGGAACTCTCATTTTCCTAGTATTATGTATTTAGCTACTGAAAAGGTGTTTTTTTCTTTTTAGCCCTGTTTGCTCTGGATAATTTTCTTGGAATCATTGGTGGCACCCCGAGGCACGCACTCTATTTGATAGGATTTCAAGGTGATAATGCCATCTACCTCGACCCACATTTCATGCAGGAAACTGTTGACATTTCTAAACGAGAATTTCCAGTTCTGACTTACCACTCCGTTTTTCCACGGAAAGTAGCTTTTACCAAGCTAGAGAGCAGTTGCGCTCTCGGCTTTTATTGTCGTACTAGGGAGGACTTTCAAAACTTTCAAGCGAAAGTCAATCCATTGCTTTATCCTGCCGACGGGGAGCATAAACATCCGATATTCCAGGTATATGAAGGTTCTCGTATGGAACAGTACGCTGCTCGCACTACTGAGAAAGATTTTTCTTAACCAACACTGCATCCCTCGCCAAATTCATTTCATTGTGCATGATAATAGCTACGGCCCTATAAAATCTGGAGCTTTAACCTACATCTGTATATATGTACATGTTTACTGTTTGAATCTGTTGCTAAAAGCTTCACTATATGTCGATAGTTGTGTTTTTGATACTGCTGAGACCTTTGTATTCAAAGTCAGCAGTACCTCCATTGCTAGCCAACCCTTTTTGTATTTCGGAATGTTTCAAGAGATACAAACATCTTATGTATGAGTTCTGGATATGTGTACATAAAAGCTTAGAACAACTCGTTTAAAAGTGCAGTTAATTTTCTAACACTTAGTCACATAATAAAGAATTAATATATATTTTTGTAGCAATTCGTAATATTGCATATAAATTATCATATTTATTCAGTTTGTATGTGTTAGCGTCTCATTCTTTTACATGCCTTACATTAAGTGGATTGTTTCATCTCTCTTTTATATCGTTTCAAATATATTACAATATATCTTTTCATATATACTTCAACTTAACACAGATCGTATTACAAACTTACAAATCTTGCAGAAACAGCCATCTTACAATCAAAGCACAATATACGAAGCTAGTCCACTCCCATATTCACTTATGTAAAGATCACCATATGACTAACTGAACGTTGTTTCAAGAACGTTGATACCCTGTATTAGGTGTTACCTTACAATGTACCTTACTAGTTGTATTAATATTAGGTTAGGATACCTGTATCTGACCTAGTAATTTGGTTAACTTGCTATAAAAAAATACCTTGAAGTTATATCTATATCATTAAAAGCAATGCATTTTATTTAATTTCTCGCAGTAACTTCGGCATTTTTTTTATATTTATTTGGATAGCCTTTATGTGGGTGGTCAAGAGAATAGCCCTTATGTGGGTGGCCAATAGAATAGCCCTTATGTGGGTGGTCAAGAGAATAGCCCTTATGTGGGTGGTCAGGAGAATAGCCCTTATGTGGTTGGTCAAGAGAATAGCCCTTATGTGGGTGGTCAAGAGAATAGCCCGTATGTGGGTGGTCAAGAGAATAGCCCTTATGTGGTTGGTCAAGAGAATAGCCCTTATGTGGTTGGGCATGAGAATAACCCTTATGCGGGTGGTCAAGAGAATAGCCCTTATGTGGTTAGTCAAGAGAATAGCCCCTATGTGGTTAGTCAAGAGAATAGCCCTTATGTGGGTGGTCAAGAGAATAGCCCTTATGTGGGTAGTCAAGAGAATAGCCCTTATGTGGTTGGTCAGGAGAATAGCCCTTATGTGGGTGGTCAAGAGAATAGCTCTTATGTGGGGGGTCAAAAGAATAGCCCTTATGTGGTTGGTCAAGAGGATAGCCCTTATGTGGGTGGTCAAGAGAATAGCCCTTATGTGGGTGGTCAAGAGAATAGCCCTTATGTGGTTGGTCAGGAGAATAGCCCTTATGTGGGTGGTCAAGAGAATACCCTTTATGTGGTTAGTCAAGAGGCTAATTCTATTGAACCAGACTGAGTTTTGAAACAAAATATTTTTGGCGGTTTGGCTGAAGGCCTGGAGCATGTATGCCAAGCTTGGGTGAAATCGGCCAAAAAATATGGAACCGCATAGCATTTACGCAGACAAACATACACACAATATGACAGTGTGGGGTTTTTAGCATAGATGTAAGGATTACAATGAAGAATCAACAAAAAGAGGTTCTTAGTCTAAGTTTATGTTAGATACATGTGAACAGAAGGACAGACTAGTAAGATGAGTGGTAGAGGGAGTTATAGAAATATGTCATGAAACTTAGTTAACTTACAGTAATTATGGTTTATTTTATTGTATTATGTTATCATTTTTACGCTTCAATTTTACCTGTTTTTGTATAAGAAACTGTAATGTTTGGATAAACCTTTGTATGCTGAAAATAATTCCCAAAGTTTTTGTATGTCGAGTTGATCACAAGTGCTCAAGTACACGGGTTAGGATGGTACACAATCTCATGTTACCGTTATGCAAGCCGACACGAAACAGACCATGAAATATTTCAAATTCTAGAACATTTGTACAGAAGTTACAGTAAAAATTTAAAAAGCTGCATCAATTAGAATTTTACACCTCTCAGAATTTTACATAAAAAACCTAAATTAGAACACACCCGCCCACTTTTTCAAAAATCTTCAATACTGACTGTGAATAAACTCTATAAATTTCGAACTCTCATCGCGTCTCATCAATTATTCTACAGCCATAAATCACATCGCATTCATCAATATCCCACTCGCTGCTCTTCCTTAAATCTAAAGCTACCTCCCTTTAAATCTGCTTCGGGTCATCGCAGAATGTCATACCAGCAGTCAGCACAATGGAACGCTCTGCCTGATGAACTGCGTAGGGTTGTGAGTATGCCCACTTTTAGACGTGCCCTCAAGCTGTACCTGTTGAGCGGTGACTAAATAGTTTCTGGCTGCTTGCTCTTAACTTGTGGCCCAGCGCCTTGACTAGCAATGCTACTGCGCAGTTTGGGCCTCATCATTATTTCTTTTCTTTTTCTTTTTTTTCTGTTTTCATACTTTTTGATGAAATAAAACAAACAAACAAACTATTGGGCTTGTAATAGCTCAGAAATATTGGTCCACAGACTTACTGTGGCCCTGCAATGTTTAATACAGTAATTGAATGGATGGAAAGTCAAATAGAAGAGGTAAAGCTGGTCGATAAAGCCAAGGTTGCAGTTTTATAAAACTGTACCGCTTGTTAGACCACAGAGGTATCCAAATGAATAACAATCTTTATTCTCACTCATAGAGTTACTAGCATAACTCATCCCAACTTATCTCAAATGTCTCATACAAATGTTAATGTTCTGAATATGCTCTACTTAAGTCGTTATAGATATTGTTTTTGTACAATCGGAAGGACTGGCTTGTCATCTCCAGCCCACTTACACACCACTTGTGCAACCCTTGTAAAAAAATAGTTCATTATGAAAATAATAGTGCTTTTAAATATAATTATATGTTACAGAGCTTGTTCAGTTACAATTCAGTTTTTTAAACAAGCAAAATTGATTGAATGATTCGAGTAAAGTATGTATTACTATGATTGATTGATTTATTGATTGATTTGAGTAGGGTATGTATGACTTTGATGGATTGATTTGCGTAAGGTATGTATTACTATGATTGATTGATTGATTGATTTGAGTAGGGTATGTATTACTATGATTGATTGGTTGATTGATTTATCGAATGATTTGAGTAGGTTATGTATTACTATGGATGATTGATAGATTTGAGTAGGGTATGTATTACTATGATTGATTGATTGATTTGAGTAGGGTATGTATTACTATGGATGATTGATAGATTTGAGTAGGGTATGTATTACTATGATTGATTGATTGATTGATTTGAGTAGGGTATGTATTCTGAAGAGTGTTTTTGAGGAGAATGTTCTTTGAAAGTACTTAATAGTGAGGCCTGTTGGTACAGATGTTGGTAACAAAACTAAAACTTTTTCTATCATTTGTTGCACTGCTTAATCAGAAAGGTTGTTATCTTGTGTTTAGTACCAAATATCAATACAGTACCACAAATATGTCGTGACAACCAGAAAATGGCATCAAATGGTTTTGAATATAAAGAACTAAAAAGCTTTGTTGGGCATTGTGCAACCAAAACACCCGTACTAGATATAAGAGCTTTATTTTACATTGCAAAACAACGATTTCTATGCACTACAAATGACTCAATGGGTGCAAATAAAATCTTAGTTTTCCCATAACATTTGAAGAGTTCTACCACATCCGTATTTGTGTCACAGATCTTATTGCTAACAACAACTCACACTAACAATAGCTTGTATAAATTAAAATGCAATATTTTAAAAATGTATTATGATACAATGTTCATAATATATTATATTATTTATAATATAATGTTCATTGTATTATAATATATATACATTTTGTACTAGCTCTAAGCCTGGTGATGTCCAGGATTCTTTCCATGATCAATCAGATAGCCCACAGGTAGGTGTTTAAGAGGCTGGGTCTCAGGTACTAGATATGGGGTTTTAAACCAAGTATTTACAATGGTCTGTGTGGAAGACATGAAGCATATGAGTTGGACTTTTGATAAAATCAGTCAAAAAATGTGGAAATGCTTAGCGTTTACATAGACTAACACATGCAATGGTAATGAAGGTTTTATTAATATAGATATATTATATAATATCATTTATAATTATATTATATGTTGCATTAAAATATATATACTATACACCATGTATATTATAATGTGTATACTATATACAATATATGTATATTATATTGTAATATTATAATATGAATGTCATAATATATATTATGATATATTATAAGTATAGTTTGATTCTATAAGTATAACTATAATATATGTTGTGATATATATTATTATACATATATAATATATTTATATAATATGTATTAGAATATATGTAGGCCTATTAAAATAGATATCATAATATAATTTATAATATATTTATTGTAGTACACATGTATACTATAATATGTACTACAATATATATTCCAATCCAGTTTTCCACCAAACACCGACATGGGTATTTTTCTATTTCTCAAAAACAGCAAAATTCAACTAGACAAGACAAGAAAACTCCCAATATTGATATTTACTCTTAGTCCTTTGTTAACCCTCATCCATACCTCCATTCACATCGTGATGCAATTCAGAGTAAAGATAAAGCTGATTAACTCAAGCTTGCCCATACAAACCACGTCTAAGAGTATGTTATGACACGAGCTGTATTTTCCCACACTGTGTATCAGGTGCAAGATATTCTACATCACCGCTATAGCATCAAACACCCAGGTGGCCTGAATGCCCTATTGTCGGTCCCTTTTATCCCTACTTGTCCCTTTCTTCATCACTACTTGGAGTTAATTGCAAATATCAGTTTGGAAAATTCCCATAGTTGTATTTAAGTTTAGATTAGAAACTGTTTAATATTGTACATTGTGGTCATCTACCAGAAAAATAATGGTATTACAGAACAGAGTAAATGTACTACATATTTTCAAATGGTGAATTTTCATCTCTGCTAGTATTAACATTTTTTAATCAGCAAAGTTCAGGCAAGGTCATCAACTGAAATTTGCTATAAAATTATTAAAGATTTGTTAAAAAATAATCCATTTTTTAGCGTTTTCAAGATATCTACAAACATTACTTTTACAGTTCATTGTTACAGCTTACAAAACAAAATTGGTTGGTTTACATACGCTCCTAGTATAAAGGAATAGCTATTCAGTCAGTAGGATTCTAGTGAGTAATGTTTACATATCATTTCGAGATTTTTCAAAATGTTTTTGCGCGATGTTTAAATCGGTGAGTGGTAGCGTTGGCACGAAGGTATTTTATCATTACATCTATTCTTTATAGGATGTTCGATTTCATTGCGAGCAGTGTTGAAGAACAGCTGGCAATATTTTTATAGTTATAAATATAACGATGGTAATTCTTTGTCATCTCATTCTAGCTATCATTAGTATAAACAAGTATCTTGTTTTACTGCAAAATATTGGAATTCTTTAAAAATTGAAATTCTGTAAAAAGTGGAATTTTCTAAAAATTGGAATTCTGTAAAAATCAGCCATGCCCAAAACTATTTGCAGCAACTAAAAGAATCATAGAAAACCTCATTCTTCTGTTAGCTGATTCATAGGTGACTCGCTTCAAGGTGACGATAATAAAAAGTTTATCTTGAAGGACTTAAAATGTGTGAGTTTTTTAGTGCAACTGCTTTTAATAAGTATATGTTTAGTTTATCAAATAGCCTACGGTTCAGCGCTTGAGAGAGCGCTAGAGCCTATGGTTCAGCGCTTGAGTTCAATATTTAAAGAAAAAAGGCTATGAAAAGTGCTTATTTTAAAATTCTCACATTGCTCAAGTGTTGCATGCAGTACTATATAATTATTAATCAACTGCAATTTACAGTATTTAGGTTTTCCAGGCCAGTGTTAATACAGTTTGTTTTTGTTTGAGGTCAGTCCCAGTATATCTAGAAGTGTTCAGTCCGGGTGCGATGCTAATGAAATTAACAAATTCACTATTTTTAATTTGACATTCCCTTTGATAGTTTTCTAAGGAGTGACATTGAATGCGACTGCTGACACAAAATTGGACATAAACCACAAGGAAGCAACGTAAAATATGATATGATATGGTTAAAATGATGAGGAATAGTTTTAACCACGGCAGATTTTATGAGAAAGAAATAAAATAAGATTGAAGTAAATTTTATTAAGTGAAATAATTAAAAAAAAAGAATTACATATATGTAATATAGATATTATATTATATATATTATGTATAATATATATATATATATATATATACATAGATTGCTGCTACAGATATATATATATATATCTGTAGCAGCAATCGTTCACTCGTGTTCTTCAATAAAAGTAAAATTATTTTCAAGAACTGAATATTAAAATAAAATGATCGACAACATTCTTTGTCTGCAATAGTAGTATCATCCCTGTCGAAATGAGTGAAAAGTCACAGGTAATTACAGCCATTCGCAGAGATTGGTATAAAAATGGCATGTTCAATGTTGTCTATCTCCCTTTTGAACACTAACGAGGTAGCAATATATCTTCAACTCATTTGCACCCTGTTGTATATAATGCTGAGCTCTACTGGATCAATTTTAAAAAATGGCAAATCTCTATCAGCTCCTTTATGGTATGTTACAGAATAACCGGCAGCAGGTATGACAAAAAGGCAGCCGTAATATGTTTGATATAAATTTCTTTATTTTATTTGCTGCGCTGTCTAGGCGAATCTAATTTGTTTTTTTTTGTATTCAAAGCTGTTTGTTGTACCAGTTCACCTTTCCTGAACTCATCGTTATACGCTGTCTGATATGGGAATTGTGGGCGGGGTACATAAGCCTTCATGAAAAAGACTTTTACAGATCTGTAACGGCAGGTCTGCGTTATCAACGTAGATCATTCTTAGCTCGATTGCCCTCTCGGGTCTTAGCAACTCTCCCTCCACCATTTACAGTTGTTGTTCGGTAACCAAATCTTCAGCCTCGCGCCTCCAATAACAATTAGAACTTGAGTTATAGAAACTTTTTTCTTGAATACGCGTGAGAACAATTTAAAAAAATCTCAAGTTTTAATCAATTATCTTTTATCAAAGCTCAACCATTCTTTTGTGCGTCGTCGGTATTGTGATGTTCACGGCAAATGAAGTGGCTTGCAGGTGCTCGAGTTGTGGTGTATAAATGGTCGTGCAATAGAGAGACAGGAAGCATTTTGCTCTCATATCTTGGATAATAAAGACTCGAGTACTTAAGGTATGGAGGCAATTATCTATCGCTGCGATTACTATAATTATAATTAAGCAAATATATTAACAGTCAATTTATATTATCAATTATATATGATATAAATATATATTAATTGAGCACTAATGGTAATGAATGACTTTCAACTTTATCAGCTGATATATTCTACTGTCTGGTCGAACTATTGTCTAGCGAAACTCATAAGCAGAGCTGACTTGAAGTAGAACGATTTTCATTTCTTCAAATTTGTATTCGAATATTTGGGAGCTAACTGCATTACGTAAAGCTTACTCATCATGTGCTATGCAAGTTTTAGAGAGTTTAATCTATGTTATTATTGGCTGCTGTCCATCCGTCTGTTCACTTTTTCTCTCATAAAGCACAAATAATAATAAAAATAATACTTACTATTATTATTGACCCAAATATTCTGCGGCTTTAAAATGTGTCCGTCTAATAAGGTGAATGCTAAGCATTCGTGACTCGTGTTGGCCAACATTACAGTTGTCTCCTTAATTGCATGCACAGAATTTTATGATTGCGTGAAAGTTGGCACATTTGAAACAACTGCTATTGTAACACAAAATAAAAGGCTTTGACTGCACTTCATCATTTTTGGGGATTTAGCATTCATTTAAAAGTCACCTTTTATTAATGATGCTCATAAACAAATCTCAAATGAAGTTGATTTCTTATTGAAAGAATTACAATGGAAATTGTAATTTGTTCAGTGATGATCACCCATTTGAATGAATTAAGTAAACATAAATATGTTTCATTTGTTAATTGTGAAGGCAGTATATTATATATTATAACACCGTGTTGTTGTTTTAAAATGATTTGTATTCTGAACCATTTCAATGCGCTTCACTTCATCATGTTTATAATCAAAGTAACTGACAGTTTTCTGTAATTAAATTGGGTTCATCTGCAGCTTTCTTTGTTGGTCTAGGAAGTATAACAGAAAATGTTACATTTTACTTTTTTTCACTGTATTTTTACGTGAAAATAGTATATTTTTATACATTACCATTATATCCTAGCTAAAATTGTTTGAGTATCCAAACTTCGAAATCAAACGTTTTCTGTAACTGCAGATTAGTGTAAAGTTGGAGCATGAAATAGTGACTTTATTCCTGATTTCTCGCTATTTCTTTCAAGTTGTGTGGCTACTAGTTTTATAATGTTTGAAAAGCTTTTGGAGAGCTGGAAATCACTACGACAGCGATTGCTGGCAGCACCCGCTCATCTGCGTCATGACCTTGATGAATGAGTACAGGGGAGAATTTCCTCCAAGTGCAAGCTCTCCTGTTAAACCTCAACAGACAGA
This sequence comes from Watersipora subatra, assembly GCF_963576615.1. NCBI lineage: Eukaryota > Metazoa > Bryozoa > Gymnolaemata > Cheilostomatida > Watersiporidae > Watersipora > Watersipora subatra. Next base: position 23,059,425 of record NC_088709.1, read on the forward strand.
TCTGGGATCCCACCAAGCAAACCTCTCAACCAATCGAAATAGTTCAAGCTATCAACTAGCGAATCAGCCGATAACAAATACAGCAATGGTGAACGCGTCACTCAATGACCAATATAACGGTGGCATGGACTATCACAGCCCACCTTATAAGGTAAAAATACAGCAATAGCATGATGTCTGTAACTTTACATATTTGGTTTTGGAAATCAAGCAATATAGATAGATAGAAAGATAGATAAATAGATAGGTCTAGAGATAAATATGAACTTTATTATCTCTGATCAATGCCATTCAAAGCAAATTAGACCATGTGACAAAAATAGTGAATAGTAAAGTAAAATCATGAGCACTGGAAGAAAAAATAACAAAACAAAAATTGCGTTATGCATTTTACCAAGCCAACCGGGCAGAGCAGTGTAGGAGACAAATTCTACCATGGTTTCGTCTGTACATAATATTTTCTGATTGCACAAACTAAACATTTACAGCTGAGAAAAAAAGCTGATGTATACATTTTTTATCGCTGAATCAGGCAAACACGCATTCCAATGGCTGCTTTTTAAAGAGCTCAATAGCTGAAGATTTGGGTGGCATAGACCAGACTTTAATAGCTCACAATTGAGGTGTTTCAATGACATCAAGCAACTAGCATGTGTAGATGACAGCTAGCAACTGATATGCTTGAATGACAGTTAACAACTAGCGTGCTTTGATGACAGTTGACAACTGATGTATTTAGATGACAGTGACAAGCTGGCATGTTTTGATGACAGCTAGCAACTGTCATGTCTAGACTACATCTATTACCTGATACGTTTCAAAGACAGCTAATAACTGGTGTGTCTAGATGACGGCTAGCAACTGGTGTGTCTAGATGACGGCTAGCAACTGGTGTTTCTTGGTGACAGCTAGCAACTGGTGTGCCTAGATGACAGCTAGCAACTGGTGTATCTAGATGACAGCTAGCAACTGGTGTGTTTATAGAGGACAGCTAGCAACTGGTGTGTCTAGATGACGGCTAGCAACTGGTGTGTCTAGATGACAGCTAGCAACTGGCGTTTCTAGATGACAGCTAGCAACTGGTGTGTCTAGATGACAGCTAGCAACTGGTGTGTCTAGATGACAGCTAGCAACTGGTGTGTCTAGATGACAGCTAGCAACTGGTGTGTCTAGATGACAGCTAGCAACAGGTGTGTTTATATGACAGCTATTGAAAGTTATTCAGAAGAATGCCATGCTCGTGCAAGTCGTATTCTTTGGGATTTTAGTTTCCAGTGGCACCGGCTGACCATTCGACTTTCTACAGCAGACAAGTCAGCAATGGTGCTGTTTCAGCATTTGCTAATACCTACCAATCTGTTGCCATGGGACCTCTTCATGACAGCCACCTTTCTCCAGTCACTGGTAAGTATATAATAGCAACTGGTAGAATCTAACATTGAGAACAAGTGAATAGCAGTTAACAGTCTATTATTATATATATATATTATATATATATATTATTATATATATAGTTATCTGTCTTAGTTATTTAAACGTTTATTGTAAACTTTGATAAAACATTTAATAAGAACTGTCTAGTTTCTACTTTATAAAGAAAAATGGTCAGTACATATGTAATGAATTATTTCACTGCAGAGAATACATTCACGCATTCTCTTGTATCTTACTGTATGTATGAAACATAACTATGCCAAATGTTAGTCAGAAACACGTGTATTATTAGAACATTTGGATAACTAGAGAGATCAGAGTTGTCACGAAAACAGCCATCTCCAGTCATATGAACTCAGGAGCAAGTTGCTCTTGAGTACAATATGCTTCCTAACTTGTGGCCTTTTGTTCTAAAATTGTCAAAAACTAGAATGCATAAATTTTAGGCCAGTTTTCAAAAACTAGAATGCATAAATTTCAGGTCAGTTCTCTGTTAAAAAAAGAAATGCATTGGTAGAGCTGTTAGTCATTAGATCCAAACTAAAAACATTTGGTCAGCTGCATTAGTCCTGGTCCACAGGCTTGAAAACCTATAAAAGGAAATAAGCAATGCTGATACTGGTTCAAATATCGAACGACTAAAAGTTGTAAATAAAAAAGGAAATAGTTCTCCACCATAAAACTTATAAAACTTTTTTATCGGCTCCGCAGAGTTCTGATGTACACCTTTTCGTGCTATATGACACGAACTATATGACACTTGCTATATGACACGTGCTGTGCGACACGTGCTATGTCTCAGTTGAAGCTGATAGCCAACATGCGAAACATTTGGCGATAAATAGATAACATCTTTACCTAATTCAGAAGTTGTAATGTGCTTTTTCCTATACCTAATACTATATCTCATGTTATGATTATATTCTGCGAGCATTCTGCTGTACAGCATTAGATTCAAATGGTTTTTATTTAAACAGAGTACAATGCTGACCCGATTCATAATAATCTACCAACAACAAATGCAATTGTACCATACCACGCTTCATCGGCCAATCACAGCATAGCGGCAGCTACACCGAATCCACTATATTATACCAGTGGGAGCAACTATGTGTCACAAAGTGCCCTTGAACCTTTGGCATCTCTTCGTAAGTGCACTTTTAACGTAGAGGTCAATGAGTCGTCGATCTATATTAATAAATTCAACCTTGTCAATGTGTCTGTCTGTTAGTCTGTGTAAACAATTTTCTAACACGTTTCCACATTTTATTGTTTTGTCCAAACTTCAGGTCACCAAAAATATTTGGTTGCAAAATTCTATCTGGTTCATGAGAGCCAACATTTTAATCACCTACTTGCCGGCTATCAGATCGAAAATGAAAGAATTCTCAGGCATCACAGAGCTTACTGCTAGTGAATTTTAGGTGACTGGAGAATGTATGTAAATACAGGAAACTTGAAGTAGCTGAAAAAAAAGAAACAAGTTTTGGAAATATCGTGATCTGTCGGCTTACTGCTATTTAATATTTAAAAAAGTATTGAAAAAATTAGATGTATCCTGTGTTGATAACATATATATGATTATTATAATGTTGTACATATATATAATAAATTATTTTATTTTATAAAATATTTTATTACATATACGTAAATTTATTATTTATCACTGCATCAATAATTAGGTACTCTTTGCATATTATAAAGGAGTGAAACCAACATCAGCCACATTTCTTTAGACCTGGTCTTGCAACTTTTGCTAGTTTTTCTAAAAAAAATCTCTGCAAGCCAAACCATTTTAATTTTGAATTTTCTGGCATGTTTTCACGCGTAATGCTAGTTCAATATAGTGTTAAGCGTGAAGCCATGAAAAATTGGCAAGTGTAATATGTATATGTGCAAAATCAAAGTATGTAGACTTAAAATCAGATTTGTGTCAATTTACGTTATAAATCTTTTTACATTTGTCAGCCACTGTCAGTATACAGAAAGGGTTCGAAATAATAATCAATTTTAGTTTGGATATACCTACTCTTTTTTGTAGACAATTTTTGCAGCGTTTTTGTATTTTTGTACGAAATTGTTTATTTAATTTTCCTATATAAAAACATAGTAAAATAATATTAATATAATATATATAGTAATATAATATTATATAGTAAAAATAATACTGAACATGTTTTTGAATTATTATTTGAATTACAATTTAATGATGTAGAATTGTCTTACGTGAAAGATCAACTTTCTTTTTTATCGACCTTTTATTATCATATTTAAAGTATTTATTAAATTTATGTAAAGTAAACTGATTTTCTGTACTCTATCAGTTCAAAAAAAGAAGCAAAGAAGAGAAAACACAAGTCGCCGACAACGTACGACGTTCTCTAGTGAACAGACATTGAGCTTAGAAATAGAATATGGGCGAACAGAATATATCACAAGAGCACGAAGGTAGGTCGACCTTCATCCTTGAAATCCTTGATTAATGTTCCTGCTTAGTTCTTGTGTAGTAATGACGATGCCTTTGGCTGACAAAGTATAAAATATTAATGTTATTTGTTACTTGCTGACACCCTGTAACCAAGTTTACAAAAAATCCACTGTTTATTGAACAGCAAAAAGATAGGTTGTGAATTTTTTGAAGTTTTCTAAATGTATAGTTTTATATTATCACTATTCAGTTTTGAATGTTAAAAGAATTTTATAAAATTTTCTAATCAACTCCCACATTTTGACAACAAATAAAGTACCTTGGTATGAAATACTATTAAGCTCATCGACACATTTGACCAAAACAAGCTGGCTTGTATTTTCTGCAGCCTGAAAAGTCACACGTATATAATTATACACATATTTATTGAGTTCTTCATTCAAGTATATAAAAACAAGTTTCTACAACTTTTTTACCACAAAAACCAATAAGTGGTAATAAACATAATAATCCACAAGGAAATAGGTGCTACTGTGTAACAGCTGCATAACATAGGAGCTCTATCAATAATTAGGTACTCTTCACGTATTATAAAGGAGTGGAACCAACATCAGCCACATTTCCTTAGGCCGCTTGCTAGTTTTTGTAAAAATCTCTGCAAACCAAACCATTTTATCTTTCAATTATATGGTATGTCTAAATGCATAATGATAGCTGAAGTGATAAGCGTGAAGCCATGAAAAATTGACAGGTGTAATTTGTATATGCACAATTTATTCCATAGTCTAACTAATTGGACAATGTAGTGTATTGGATAAATACCTGTCATAGTTAACATTCTCAAACACATTAATATGAGTTTATCTAACAGACATCTTGAGATGAATGACTCATCAAGTTAACATAAAAAAACGCTTGTCTTATCAGAGTAACTAGATGGTTGACAACATACAAAATACAGAAAATATATTATGTATGGTTTTTTGTTTCTAATAGAATTTTTCTTTCTCGACACTCAATTTTATTGCATATTTAGTACAACAATAACTGCCGCTATTCTTTTGTAGATTTGAATTAGCTGACATGCTTCGTTTAACAGAAACACAAATAAAAATATGGTTTCAAAACAGACGAGCGAAAGACAAACGTTTAGAAAAGTCACACGCGGATGCTCAGCCCAGGTACGAGTGAACAAACTTGAAATACTGAATATTAAAAAGTTTCATCACTATTAAAGGAAATTGAGCTGAAATAGTGCCTGACAAGTTTCAGGAATACCGAAAATCTAAACTGGCAAAATTAATAAAATTCTGTTTATGACTAAATAGCATTTTCAAGATTAACAACCCTGTCATAGCCTAATGCCAAGGTTTGAGGGCAGTTAGTTACTAAGTTTATTATTTGATATAAATCATGTAATTCCACAGTTGACAACTGTTACAGGTGAAATTCTTGCCCCTCACTTTTTAGTCCTTACCATATCGCTATGCAAGACCAGAGTCTATACAGTTGAATTTTTGTTACTTATTAATGATTGGTTAATGCTTGGCGTTACACGAGTAACAAAAAGTTTTTTGCACAGAAAATCAATATTTTTTTATAATTGAACTTTTAAATGAATTTATTAGTTTATTTCTGTGTACTGTTTATTTTTGTGTACTATTTATTTCTGTGTAGTTCGTACTGTACCAGCTGCATTGCTTATTATTGCTCTATAATGATTGCAATAGTCTTGCTGCTCATGTGAGTTTAAGGATTTTTCTTCACATATAGGCACATAATGCTAGGTGAAGGGTTAAGCATGAACCCATGAAAGGCAGGTGTAATATTTATTTGTACAATTTATTCCACAGTATAGCCAGTTGGACAGTGTAGTGTATTGGATGTGCCTGTTTGCAAAACTGGAGGTTTGAGTTCAAATCCAGAGCAAAGTGGGTTTTTCCAAAGCTATCGCTATAAATGCATAGACAGAATATAGACAAACACTGAGATTTATACCTCTAGATTGAACAAAAGCTTATTAGCTGTTTTTTAATTTTGGGATTCTGTGTGCAATAAAATTTACACTGTCAATAGGAAGTTTTCATACAGTAAGTGGAATACATTAGTAATGTGTAGTGATAATGCAAAAGCTTTGTACAATGATCAACACAACAAATAAGAATTAATTTTACTCCTAAAAATTTTTATTTATTTTTTGTAGAAGACCTAGCTCAAATCCACACGCCGTTACAAGCACTCTCACTGCATATAGTCGAACAGTAACGGATACCATGAACTTTGTACACTCAAATGCATTCAATAACCCTATATCAATGACGGCCAACATAGGAACCCAACTACAATTAACACTTAATTGAATATTGTTCTCCGTTCAGTCACCCCTGCATTTATAGCTACTATTAGTGTGCCATATTTCTAGATTGCAATCAGATGTTTCCTTTGAGATGAAGCGGCAAGTTTGTTCATTGACCAAGTTGTATTACTTCTTTATTTTTGATAAAATAAACAAAAAAAGGTTAAATCCTACACGAATGTCCCAACTTAAATGTCCTGCATAAGTGGTTCAACTCAAAGCCAGCTGTTAAAACTGAACTACAATGCTAAACACTTTCGAAAAATAATTCTTAATGGAAAAGAATTTATACAGCTAATCGAAGAGCAATACTAAGAATAAAAACTCTAGTTAGAGGAATTAACGACTTGGTTTCTCTCATGCGAGTGAACCAGAAAATGTAGATAGTAACAATTGTCGTATCCTTATAAAGTCATCTACTAATAACTGGCAAATGTTACCGATTGTCTATATGAAAGGGACTTGTCAACCATACAAAATACAGGATAATAGAGTGGGTGCTAACTCTGGTTGAAGCACCTATCTCTTGATAACTCGTCAAACTTGGGGGCCAAATATCACAGCAAATATCTAAAACTTTCCCCAAATCTTGCTCAACGACGTTTCTTCTCGGGATTTGTGCGATTCACTGGACCATCTGCAATAAAAAAAGTGTAACCAACGATTTTAAGGTGATGGAACACGCATGTACCCGTAACAACATCGGTTGAAGAACAGCCAATGCACAAAAATACATTCTCATGGGTGTACTAGCCCAAGGTAAGCGTATGAAGTAGATTTCACAGTTAGTGTGCTAACACTGAGTCGCAGCACGTGTACAAGCTGTAGCCTAATACCTCAAACAAGAAGCAATGCAACCAGGTAAGATTTAGCGTAGCTAATGACGTAATCACCCTAGTGCCACCAATACATTCAACCGATACCACTGCATGCATTCCTAACTATCTAGCATTGATAAATTACTTGTTCAAAAATAATAGGAGTAAGTGCGATACATTTACCTTGAATTTGAAGAGCAGAGAAAGAAATGGGCTCAACGCTAGCTACTGAAGGGCACACACCATGCGGCTCTATATAACAAGGCGCTCATCCAATCGAAGAGGGGGAAACAACTCCACAAGTTTATAATCGTAATCTGCACTATATTTTGCATTGGAACATATATCGCAATAGATATATACATAATAAACTTGCGGCAGAATTGTCTATACAATATTAAGGCAGTATTAGTAAAGGAAGATGCAACAGTATAATCTACGAAACAATGCGACCAGAAAATACAACAGTAGTAAAATCACACTAATATGCCATCTAAACAATCACCAATGACTACCAACTCGCAGACAATCGCAGCAGTCAAAGGCAAGGCAGAGGCTGTGAACGTACTGATGCTCAAAACTAAATACATGCAAAAACTTGAAACAGCTTTTATGGTTGTGCAGCAAGCGGCTACATCACCACCTATCGCTTATGCCAGAGTGCTAGCACACCTCCCAGCGTGAGAGAAACAGAGATTATAGTATATAAATAAGTTGAGTGAAAGCATTTTATTTTACATCTCCCTTTGAAATATACAAGACAGCCATATTTACAGCGTGTCGAACAAGTTTGACTACTGCTTAATAAATAGGTAGCGATGGTTATCTTTGTGAAAAAAGACAAGCCTAGAGATCTAGGAAGCAGACTAGAGTGTGCATGGGGGGGAAGAGCCTAGGCAAAGGGAGGGGGGGGGAAGAGCCTAGGCAAAGGGAGGGGGAAGAGCCTAGGCAAAGGGAGGGGGAAGAGCCTAGGCAAAGGGAGGGATGAAAAATAGTTGGACAATAGAAAGGAGAGCAAGAAGGAGAGAGAGAAAGAACTATCTGGTTTCAAGGGGGAGAGGAAGCTGGAATAACGAAGAAGGCTCTATTATGGCTTTATCGTCACTAGATGGTAAGAGGCTTGCTTGTACGTGATGCTATACGTTAAGTATCTAAGGTTGAAACTGAGGGTTACAAAGGAGAATAGTAAAGCATGCCGAAATAACAAGCCCACATAAGGGCAACAGTAGCTCCACCGGATGGCCTACTACCTTCCGATTGCATTCGCGCCATGAACTTTAGTGACTCGTCCAGAATGATGACAGGCAATGAAATCTTTAGTACAGCCACCCAGTGACCTAGAGTCAGCGGTGTAATCTGGAACACTGTCTGCAATCAAATTAATATTTCATTAGAAAATTCAAACAATCAACACGGCAGTTTCTAGGAAAATAATACGATTTACAAATACGAAAAAATACAATCTGGCCATACAGACTGTACAACGACCGATGGAAAATGTGGCTAACTAGCTACCAATTTGTCATTCCTACATTTGCTAACTATAAAAATATCGTAGATCAGATTTGAAATGATGCGACTTTGCAGGAAGGTACAAGCAGCATGTTAGACTTACCGAAAGGAAGGGTACGTGCAAAATCATGAAGTGAAGAGCCATGGAGAGAGCTACTGCACCCACCAGCCAAGGGTTTACCCATGGAGGCATGGAAAGTAGTGACTGATTCTCACTCAAACTAAAACAGCACAAACACCTCGCTTACCACCACATTTGTACATTATATAATTCACATCAGCGTTGATTTAGGCATAAAATGTCGCAATTTACTGTTGCTGGAGGTGCAATATGTTATGAATCAGAACTGATTCGCATGCAATATGTCACAATTAACTGTTGTATATACTATGTTACGTAGCAGTGTTGGTTTGTATATAATATGTCACGAACCAGTCTTGATGCGCTTGTAACACAGCACAAATTAGTTAATCGTGAAAGCTTTACAAGCTCGTTGCATGTTGATGAATGAGGTTAAATAGAAATTGAGTTAAATGTATGCATAGTTTAGCAAATCCGTAATGCCTTTGAACCAACAGAAGATTTGTGCTAGAGGAACTACTGGGGCAGCCAGCCAGCCTCACCACCACACATCAATGCTTAGCTCAGTCTAGACTAGAACAACAAATGCCACACTAAGCTAATGCTGACCTCAAGATGAACAGTTTTCTAGTAGAGAGAAGATACTGAGCAAGGACATGACAAACAGAGTGTAACTAAAAATATCTTTCTTGCATAATTCTACAACGTAAGCACAGACCCACTGCAACACGGCAACAAAGAATCTTCCTAGATGCACACAAACAGTCCACTATCAACAACAATAATTTGCCCTTCAACTAAGGCCGACTATCTAGTAAGAGAAACTAAGTCATCCATGTAACACATAGAAGTAAACCTTAAAACAACAGCAAGCAAAATAAAGTACGCAAGCGCATGACTATTTTTAGATTCAATCAAGAAACAAACCAAGGGATTGGAATTGCATAAAAGTTGAAGAAAAGGTGTTATTTAGAGTTGTGATTTCACACTTCCACCCATACATAGGAGTGATAACTCCCACTGCTCAAATTATGACCACATTGCTTCAACTTATCACAAATGCGTACTTATATTAAATTCAACAGGAGACACCACAAATTAAAGAACGCAACCAAAAGTCTCAACACCCAAAGAACATTCAAGAGATAATAGCTCCTGGCAAACAGCCAGTTAGCCTACGAGCCTTGGCTCATTGACTAAACGTACAAACCAGAAAGCCACTACAGGCAGTCAACCGGCAATACAACCATCACCCAGCAACCAGAGGATAGTGAGTACTATATACCAACAGAAAGCACTAGAAGCAACTGTTGTACTGCTGGTACTCAGAGAAAGTGGACAAGCAGAAAAGCTATTTTGGTAATTGGAGAGCACAGGAAAGGTGCAGGCAGACACGAGCCCAGACCAGCACATGTGTGTTAGAAGTTTCTTCTCTCCAGCGGTTAGACACATGGCATCGCTGATGCTGCCACGAATTACCTATTCAAGGCGTTCAGCATCTCAACCGTGACGAGGACAGACAGAGCCAGGCCGTGTGGTATGTCACTGTCGAAGACAGCGCAGTCAATACCCGCGAAATTTGCCGGCTGAGCTAAGCATTGAGAGTGATGAGTCTGTATAAAAGAAGATATCCTTCACAATAGTTGCTTGCCAATATCACAATGAGATGAGTTGCCGCCAGCCAACCTCTGCCATCTAGCCAGTTCACTGGTTAAACTGACGCGAGTGACGCAGCAGAGGCTGATGACAAGGTGGCGCCGTGGCAACGCATCAACAATCCTAAACAGTTACCTGTTAAGTGCATTTAGCATCTCAATGACGACGAGGACAGACAAGGCCATTGTCATAGGATAGGGTGACTGAAAAACGTCACAATCTACTCCTTTAAAATTCTCAGGTTCTCCTAAGCATTGCATATGATGGGTCTGCAAACAATTCAGTTTTCAGTTAGCAGACAGTACGAAGCAGAGCATGACACAACAGTGGAACTATGGATGGGTGAGAGCATTTGTTTTGATATGCTCGTGTCTGGTCTATAATAGTGAATTTACCACGTCAACTTGGGCACCGAGCAGCATCCGATACTTGGTACTGGTTCTAAAGATTCTTTATGCAGTGTGATACTTTTACAATTGTCATAATCTAAGCTTATTTACATTCAAACTCAATATTGCTTCAAAAATTGCTCTCCATCATTCCAGCATGCTTCGAGCTGTAGAATATTTGAAATCAGTACGCGAGCCGAAATATCACGCCTTATATACTTAAAATAATCCAACGCAGTGTTTGTCGACAAACCTAACAAACCTCTGAGATTGAGTTGAGACAAGCTTACCAGCTGATAGTAGTTGAGGTGAGGTCCATCGGCAGCTGTCATGAACCACCAGGCAGCAGCGCCAACGGTTGCCGCACCAACATAAACTGCAAGCAGAGCATCAATGTGCTGTACCGCATAGACAAAAAGGACTAGCAATTCTCTGCAGGTGTAAAAGTTGTAATAGTGAAAAGGACGATCAGCCAGCCCATTTTATTTCCATATGATGAACTGAAAAAGATTATGTAGTACACTAAATACTTCAGGTGCAAGAAATACCTCACCTCCAATAGCCATGTATCTAAAGAACAACCAGCCAGTGATGAGGCCTTCTTTAGGGTCCCTTGGCTGTTTGTCCATAATATCGAGATCTGGGGGGTTGAAGCTTAGGGCTGTAGCGGGAAGTCCATCTGTTACTAGATTCACCCACAGAAGCTGTACGGGAATCAGTGCCTCAGGCATGCCAAGTGCCGCCGTCAAGAAGATGCTGCCGATAGCAAAATGATCAAAGGTAAGCGCAGATAAATTACACCAAAAATCAACTAGACAAGCTCTCTGAAGCTAAAAGTAGTCACAATTCAGCCAAAGGTCAGCACCTAAGACTGAAGACTTACAGAGTTATGTAAGAATAAAACACTAAAGAGCCCCCCCCCCCCTTCCCGCCCCACTCACCTAACAACCTCTCCAATGTTCGATGAAATGAGATATCTGATGAACTGCTTCATGTTGTTATAAATGGCACGGCCTTCCTCTACGGCTGCCACTATGGAAGAGAAATTGTCATCAGCGAGCACCATCTCGGAAGCTGATTTGGCTACGGCAGTACCGGAACCCATAGCAATGCCTATCTCTGCTTTCTTGAGGGCTGGGGCATCATTTACACCATCTCCTGTCTAAAAAAAGTGAGTAAGTAGAGAATGTTTGCGTACTAGTAGCCAGTCACATTTGGTACGAACAATTATAACTCGTTTGCGCCAGAACATAGAGACAAGGCAGAAGTTATAAAATAGTAAACAGAAGATAATTTTTATGCCACGTTAGTAAAGTTTGTTGCTTATTGTCCAAGATTAGGCCATCGAAACATTGACATAAAACGATAACACTTTATATGTATTATGCTTAGCATACGACCTACTAAACATATTGAGAAGAGGACAGAGAGAGTAGTAGCAAACAGGTTAGAATGTAATGTACCATGGCTGAGATCTCGCCCATGCTCTGCAGATGCTCGACGATCTTGCTCTTATGGGAAGGTTCGACTCTAGCGAAGAGCCTCGCTCTCATCACCGCTTCTACCTGCTCTTTCTCTGACAAATCGTCAAACTCTCTGCCAGTGTACGCGAGGCCTTCCGTTGATTCCATTTCATCAAACACTCCGATTCGCCTGCAGATGGCCTCAGCTGTAGCCTATAGCAGCAACAAAACATCAAGACACCTCCCAACTGTGGAAATGCGCAATGCCTATTGTCCTGTTGATGAAATAATGAGTCAATAGATCATTGCTAGCTTCTTACCAATAAACTTTGCAAAAAGTAAAGTAAAGTCAAAACCTTGCTACACATCACTCACCTTGTTGTCACCAGTTATCACGATAACTCTGATGCCTGCTTTGCTGCACTGCTTTATGGCATCCATTACTTCAGTTCTTGGTGGATCCAACATTCCAACAACACCAACAAATGTCATGTTCGTCTATAACAGACAGATTTGTATTTAGGTAAAACACAACTTTCGAACTATATCGGATTGCTATAGCTGTAAACCAGCGAAACAACATTATACACCATAGATGGATATACGCGGTGTATATATACAAGAAACATTTGAGAGACGTATTTAATTTGAAAGTCTAAAAAATATAAAATAGGCTATAAAAATCCTAAAGTTGCTAAAAAAGATCTGAACAATAAAAGCAGCAAAAAATAAATAGCAAAAATAAATATTAAAACAACCAATGCGAATTTTGCTAATTCTGACTAATATTTCACTTTCAATTGCTTCATCGAAATTGGGTAATGTAACTGCAAAGTGCAAACTAAGTCCGGATCTACCTGTACAGTAAGGAGAGACAACTTCAAATTTTTTTCACGAAGCATTATTTTTAGAAATGCAAAATATGCATATTATCTAACGATAAACCTATCGAAAGGTACAGGTGGAGTAGCAAATATTAGTTATTATTAGTTCCCTTTCTAGATAGCATAAAATTGTGGAATGGGGCACATTTTCTGCAACGATTGCCAAACTTACCAGTGTTACTGACAATATACTACCTATTCACAACAGAATGAAATAACAAACATAGCTAGCACAAAGCTGCAAGAAATGATTCTTCTTCCACTCTAGCTATTCTTGCTGCTGAACAGGGACATGAGCTGCATATATTTACAGTGCTCAATAAAGAGCTTTTATTACCCTACCTCATATTGAATAAACTTTCTAGAATCCTCCATATCGATATCCTCAGGTTTTGGAGGGTTATCAATGGTGGCTAAAGCGAGACATCTCAGGGTGTCACGTCCCGTACCATAAGCCTTTATGCGCTTCATGATTTCCTGTTTGAGCACAGCAGTCATTGGCACCTTCTGTGTGCCACATCTTACGTATGAGCAGCGATCCAACACACCTTCAGGTGCACCCTACAGAGCGGAAGCAAATGTCGTTGTCCAATCCTAAGCAAAAATTGTACAACTTCGTCGCATGCAATGAGGTTTCCCCGGTGTTCTTATCCGACTCTTAATTTGGTAAAAGTATGAGTTGCTCATGCAGTTTTAATATCCCAAAAATGGAATTGTCTTCTGACTAAACAGTGCTATTTACTAAGATTTTTATGAAGACAACGCAAATGCTGTCGCACAATCCCATAAGGTGATGTGTAAATGCATCCCCTAGATCTTAGCAATAAATAAAAAATTGAAATAGAACTGGTAATAATGTCGCCGTCATGAGAAGTTTCTTGGAATAAGTTTTCCCGGGTTTAACAATCCATAATAAATACCAAGCATGGAAAGTGTGAAAACCAAAGCATTTCCAACGATATCTTAGTCAAGAAAACTTACACAGAACTTACAGATGGAAATGCTGACATTGAATGTCAGTTTTTATTAACTTTAACTTCACAGCAGTTTGCCAATGAAAAAAATTAGACTAAGACAAAGCTCGATCGCAAATCAAAAGCTATGTGTGATAACTCGAGCCTCGTGTCTAACGTCAGTGTCCAGGCAAGCGGTTTACATAATCCAAATGCTAATACTGCAATTAGGTAGAGCAACAAATCATGCAAGCAGCAACAACCGCTGCATCAATTTTCACATATTCAATGGGTTACATATGGTCACAATCAAAACCCGGCCTCATGATATCAGCTTTTGTCTCTCATCTGCACTTGGCACAGCACAGAGCATAAATAGCCGGCAACAAGGATCGAAGGATACTATTTTGAGCCTTTGTACAACAGATGAATGTTTTCCAGATGCGCAGTGAGCTTAGACAAACTCGAGTCACCATGGAAAGTGTATCTGCATGCATAGACCTACATATTCATAACAAATTGAATAAAGCACCCGTTTAGTTACATAAAATAAAGATGCATCTCTCTGTCTCTCGAGTGAATAGGAAACCAAAAATAAACAAATTCGATTTGGCATAGCTCTAGCCAGTTACAAGTATTTGTGAAAATGTGTAGAGGATGATCTGATAGGTTACTCGGTCAGAACCAGTCCTAACAGCTGACGGTATGCTCAACCATCCACCCACCGTCATTCTTATGCCTTGTAAAGACTATATAAAGCAGCATCACGTCAGGAGCAGACAGTAACCTCTCCAACAGATGGGAACTGACAGGATTAATATCTGTCTAACATACCAGAGCTGTATTCGCTAGCTTATACTTTACTGTAAAACGCACGGTATCACTCCACTGCATGACTGAAGCAATATGCTGGTAATAAGAGAGAAGATATCACACCTTGCAATACATCTTGGCTCCACCAGCAGCCCGTGTCGGTTTATTGGGCACGACGTAGGTGCTCATACTCTTCCTGTCACGCGAAAACTCGAGGGTGAATTCCTTGTGGAAATTGGTCTGGATGGTGTGACAGCATGCCGTGCCTGCGTGTAGCATAACAGAAAATGGTATATAGAATCCCGCCGTGTAACCATCAATAAGCTATTATGATCGAATAAAATGCAGCACCTACAGACTGTCTTGTTGGAACAAATGGACCCAGACAATTACTATACTGTTAGCTAGAAAGCTCAAGCTCAAATTCCAATATGATCAGGTCAAAGCTATATTTTACCCACAATGTTGGTGCAAATACTGGGAATCAGTACAGCTAGAAGGCAATTTTCAAAGAGCAAATGAAGAGCTACGGAGAGTCTAACAGATGCATGAGCCACCTACCTAACTCCTTCTTGGTTAGGGATGATTTGTCCGTATTGAGCACGTTCATTTTCTCAACAAGAACTGTAAGGGCCGTCTCTGTCGCCTCACCGACTTTCTCATAAACACCCTTTGCCTGCGCAACGACAATATTTACTCAAGCTAACAAGTGATCAATGGCCAACCCCTGCAATAGTTGAGACTTGAAACACAACAGCTGCAGTTGTACAATTGACTGGAAGGGTTTACCACCTGTCCCGATGACCCAAGTCTGCCTGTGTTTGGTAGTTAAATTGAAACCCAATTGAGTCCAAAACTTACATAAATCTACCAGCAGAAAATGAAATTCACTTGTAAGTGTAATGTGAGTGCAATGTAAGTTAGTGCAATATAAAAGTATGTGACAAGTTTGCTCTTCACGTTTGGTTTACACAACCAAATGTCAAATAATGATGACATGCAAAGTAAATTTCTGATACATAGACATACAATTCCTGACGTGAAAGGCATCATAAATCAAATAACTGTTTACATACAAGGGAATAAGCGATAACAAGTAAATCACTGAACAAGCTAGCATAAGCAAATTCGTGAGCCAAATAACCTGGTCTCCATCAGACTGCCCAGTGCACCCACAAAACCCGCTCTTCCTCTGCAAGACAACAAAGTGATGCAAGCTGTAAGTTTATGACTAGGTCCATAAGAGGAGTGTTGCTGTGAGACTAACCGATTTCCAGGAGTTTTAGGTCATAAGAGAGTTATAATTGTGTTAATTGATGACAGCATAAATCCAATCATTGCAAGTAGGGCGCTGAAAGGAGGGCGCTGAGGGGAGGGCGCTGAGAGGAGGGGGCTGAGAAGAGGACGCTGAGAAGAGGGCGCTGAGAAGAGGGCGCTGAGAGGAGGGCGCTGAGAGGAGGGCGCTGAGAGAAGGGCGCTGAGAGGAGGGCGCTGAGAGAAGGGCGCTGAGAGGAGGGCGCTGAGAGGAGGGCGCTGAGAGGAGGGCGCTGAGAGGAGGGCGCTGGGAGGAGGGCGCTGGGAGGAGGGCGCTGGGAGGAAGGCACTGCGAGAATGATTAGAAACCAGTTTCAAAGATGAGCAGGATCAGCCTAACATGGCGAGGGTAGATTATAGACATCGATATGGATAAACATGAAAATAAACAGTACGGCCAAGAAGCTCCCTTACATCATTGTAATCGACACTGGAATCATTGCAGAGAGCACAAATGGTCGCCATCTCATTAAGGGCTTCATAGTCGGAGCACTTCACACGAGTGTTGCTCTTGTAGACATCGCCATCAGGAGCGTACGTTGATCCGGTGATATCAAACTCGTGCACTGTGGGATTGGGACCTTCAACTTTGTCAAAAACAAACATCTACAAATAGAGCATCACCTGTGAATTATTAATAAGTTGTGACGCATACGATAGTAAGAGGATACCATTGCCAAGTGAACTCGACGTAGTCTTTCAGTATTTATGGCTATGCGCATGAATAGGTTGCGCATCAATTAACGCACTGGTAACCTACTAAAGAAGAAAACCATAATATATGAGCTCTCGTGCAGCAGTTTAGACAAATGCTCCGTCGGTAGTGCATTAAGACTTTTGTGCTATGATCTGGTAACGTACAGTGTAGGATAATCAGGGATGATGTTACAGCAAGATGTTATAATATAAACACAGTATCATAAATAAACCAGCAAGTTGTTTCTCTATAAACTCATTGCTACAGATGTCCTATTTCCAATCTATTTACAAACTGATAAGTTGAACAGTTCAAAGATTAAGACAAGAAAAACATAAACAAGTATAAATGCTCAAGTATGTGACACAAGTACATAGAAGTAGGACATAAGTAGGGAGTTGAAGTACATTGTTCAACAAAGAGAATGCCAGTCGTAAGGGAATAAAAAGAATAACCCACCCTGCAGACAGACATCTGATTGGTGGTGAGTGTGCCAGTCTTGTCAGAGCATATGACAGAAGTGCAACCCAGGGTTTCGACGGAGGGTAGACTCCTCACAATAGCATTCTTTCGGGCCATACGTCGAGTTCCTAATAAAATAGTCGACGACGATGACAACCTTCTCAACATTGCAGCAAAACGTGCAGTTAGCAGAAAGATCTGCTTCGCAATTCATGCTTTCTTCTCGGCAAGCTTGAATAATCTTTGCTGAACTTCTGGGAGGATATTGGTAGGAAGAAACAATGTAACCAACCGTGCACCTAATAACACTCCGCCATATTCACAGCTCTAGTATTTTTACTTTCTCGAGCAGCGCTATTAATTTAATACTAATTTTATAAGGTTGGGGCTCTTTGATGATGGCCAAACAGTACCGCATGTATAATACATTTTAGGAATGCGTGTAAACGTAAAGCCTACGCATGTTATGCATTAATCTATATATACATCTAGTGATGAGTCTAATCCCTATTAGGCATAACTTCTGCTCTATCTTACCCTCATCAGCCTCATCAACGTAACTAATCGGTCATAAACTCCAAAAATCAACACTCCCGCTTGTAAAACAAACTCGACCTGTTGCCATTACAAATAACCAGGCACAGTCTATGACCTTTACACCATGATAATGACATGGTTGCACAGTTGGAGTCAATGATGCAAGCAGATGTGAACATCAGATCGTTGGCTAGGAACCATAGTCACTAGCTCCACATATATACCTAAAGGGGCAGCTACACTGATGGTTACACGGGTGGATAATGCCTGACGATGGTTTAAGTTATAAAAAATGACAGTTTTCAATTATATCCAGACTGATCGTATATTGGCTAAATCATTCAAGGTTTCAAGCAATCCTTTATGCTCTGCTTATTATAGAAGGAAAATTATTGCAATGACGAGCTTATTATTTTTAGCAACTTTTTAGAGCAATAAATGTTTGCTCATAGCCAACCAAAAATATTGAGAGAGAATAAGCTATTGACACAAAAATAATTTGACTCGCCTGCAGAATTTTGTGCAGCTGCTACAGGAAACTCGGCCCGAAGTCATTCTTTTAGCATAACTCGCAAATGCAGTTATAAGAGTAGGATAAATGCTAATACATGCGAGAGATGAGGAGTGGGTTATAAAAGTCCCTGCTGACATAAGGAGAAGAATCCTACAACCTGTCAGGCACTCGCGTAGCAGCTTACATAGTGTGTAGCTAAATATACATTCGCTATGCATACAAAGTGAGCATGTATACAATAGGCGTTGGAGCATCCAAGCTTAAAGCAGCATGATGCCGCAGTTTTATAAACTCATCTCACGAATGGGGAATGAGGTGTACATAGGTGATTGTGACCACTTCTATCTCACATTTCAAACCAGAGCTTCTCCTGAAAGCCTGGAGGTACCAAGTCAATCAAAAGAGTAGCCTATATGATCATTTCAAGGCTTTAACACATTTCATCTTCGCTGTCATTATAGTGCGCTGTGATGACCATAGTGTCAAGTCTTCTTGGACATAATTTTCACTAGTAACGCAACTTTCGTTTTTGGTTCATAAATGGTTTCATGAAACTGATAATTGTGGAAGCTGTTCTTCTACCCCATATTCGTGGTACAGCAGCGTCTTACATCTACTCCATTTTCTTACATGCATGTAAAATAAATGCCATACTTGGATATATGCAAAATTTGGGCTCAATTAATGAAATGGTACTTTTCCTTAATATTCACCTTTGTGGCTGCGCATGAGCTGATTAACACAATTGGGTACAAAGTACCAGTGTGCCAATGTGCAACGAAGAGTAAATCTTTGTCTCCATTTTTAAGACTACAAGTTTTTTTCAGCAAACAGCTTTGTAAGCTCATAGAGAGATTGTAGAGCTCATAGAGAGATTGTAGAGCTCATAGAGAGATTGTAGAGCTCATAGAGAGATTGTAGAGCTCATAGAGAGATTGTAGAGCTCATAGAGAGATTGTAGAGCTCATAGAGAGATTGTAGAGCTCATAGAGAGATTGTAGAGCTCATAGAGAGATTGTAGAGCTCATAGAGAGATTGTAGAGCTCATAGAGAGATTGTAGAGCTCATAGAGATTGTTAGTCATTGTTTTTAAAGATTTAGAAGTTTGGTCATTTTGTCCTATTGATCCTGAATAAATTCTGATTGCTGCTTCTGAATTTATTCAGAATAAATTCTGGCCAATGATTGTTTGCCTTGTATAGCTTATTAGCAGCATGTCAAGACTTGACATCAATCTGTTTGTTTGGTGTTTAAGAGCTCTACCTCTGCAACAAGAACTCCAAAAAGACTACACGATGTATAATGTTAATGCGGTTTTGGCAACTAAGTAAGACATACTGAAGGCCTCGCCAACCTTTACCCAGACATGAACCACCAGTAGAGATATCATATTGATGTCAAATTAGGATCAATTTATCTTCTTTTTCACCTTTGGACAATGAAATTGTCACAACAAATGAACTGGACAATATGGTCCGAGTTAATCATCGGGTTAGGCTCAAAAGAGATGTCTATCGATTTTACAAAGCCAATAAGCATAGTATGTAGCTATAGGATGACCATATGTTGAGAACCACTTAGGAGCACCATCAGCTGGTATATCAGACCAGTTGACAACAAACTAGTAAATAGTTTTAACTTTATACCTATTCAAGATGTTCAGAGGTCAACATTTCGTCACTGCATTATCTTAAATAAAATAACACAGGTAACCTATGGGGAACTAAAAATTCAACTAAAAACACTGCCTTGCCAGCTTGCAAGATGCGGATATAATTTAGCCTCGTTGCCCAAGAGAGACAAAATGGTGAATAAATCATTCTTTTCACTCCTACCCCATCACATCAACTAACTTCTTACCAAGAGCAAGGCACGTCGTGATGACAGCTGGGAGACCCTCGGGGATAGCGGCGACAGCCAAGGCAACGGCAATCTTAAAGTAGTAGATGGCTCCCTTCATCCATGAGCCACCGTGGATAGGATCATTGAAATGGCTAATATTGATAGCCCAGACGAGGATACAGATGACAGTGATTACCTGCAAGCAGTCGTACAGCAGTGAGCACATTTGATCCATTTTCACATAGTAGTTTTTTAGTTTACACCATAAATAACTCTCGCACTTTGAACTTCATAAACCTCTGTACCACCAAAGCAAATAAAGGGACTATGAACAGAAGGGGAATGCCCGAGACCACATATTACTTGTGTCATATACCGATCAACAACCAACTCTGGCAGTTCCTGCGACCCACCTTGGAGAGTTGCTCTCCAAACTCATCAATCTTTTGCTGCAGAGGAGTTTTTTCTGCCTCGGTCTCCATCATCTCATCACGGATTTTTCCTGTCAAGAGGCCAACCTTTATGTATCTTACTTTAGCAAAAATTGTAATGTGTGAAAATTGGACAATATCGTCACGAAATGAATGGTCTAATCAGAGCAATAACTGGAGTTTGTCAGCCATTTTACTGCTCAGATATATAAGAAAATTAACATCTAAGAAAATTCTGTATTATTGGCGACCCTTACACCATATTTTACTCCGGGCTTTCTGTTAACTGACTAGGCATTGCCATGATCAAACCTCGCAATAAGTATGGGAGATGATCCATACAGGCCAGGAAAGAGATGCTCGGCATCACTACTTTATGGAACAAGGGGTTAAGTGAGAATAATTACAGCTAGCCTTCCTGCTGTACCATAATAAACTAACAAGCACTGCAGATCAACTCTTCCTCAATTAATTGCTATTGGCAGGTATCTAATTGACTCGGCAGGGCAAGTTCACCGAGAAGTTAGTCAAGGCCATTCTAGAGCCTTAGCTTACCAATTTCTGTATTGGTTCCAGTGCCATAGACAATTCCCTTGCATTTTCCTGCTGCGATGTTCGTACCCTGTAACACACATATCTATTATTGCATACCCCTTACCCAATTGGGAATTGCATCACTTTAAACGAAAGCAATGTTTTGCTAGGAAACAAAAAGTGTATAAAAAACCAACCATAAATAAATAATGAGATGGGCAAACAAGCTACAGGTACTAACTGACCGAAAAGAGACAATTCTTTTTATCTTGGTTGACAGCACGGGAGTCAGGGACTACATCAGTGTGCTTAATCACGGACACAGATTCCCCAGTAAGAATGGCTTGGTCAACTCGCAGAGTAGTCGAATATATCTTGGTCAGCCTGATATCAGCCGGCACCTTGTCACCAACTACAACCAAACAGTTGTTCCCTTAACAATCCCCTGAGGTTACATAAGTGCCTTTTCACCGATAACAACTAAAAAATGTCCAACTTCTGAATAGCTCTGTCGGAGAATTACTTGAGAAACTTATCCTAGGCAGATTCGGCAATCATTTGCGACTTGGGGCATCCGCTAAACAACAGAAACTAAATCGCATGAGCTGAACAGCATGCTATACCTCAGGTAGTAGCTGTACAGGCCAACTTTCCTTTATGGCGCTCTATGCAACACTTGCTCATTTCTATGTAAATCTACTTGTATATAACGTGCAAGGCTCGTTTCACTGACACTCGCTTCTCTATTCTTATTAGCGACAATAAAAATTATTGCAATCACAAATTTATAGTTTCTGTTGTTTGAAATGCGAAACATGCACTGGTCGTTGCCAAAATTAGGTTATGGCAAACAACCCATGCGAAAACGCTATCAGCAAATACCAACACACTGGACCCAAAGTTGGTGCCGCTGCAAGTACATGCCAAATTTATCAGCGCTAAACACCGGTCTGTCTAAGCAGTCACCCTTTAACCCTGCTATAACATTATAGACTCAACAAATACACAATGCAAATAATATAACACCCTATCCTTCGCGCAGCAACATTCACTAACAAATTTGTGTTTCTACTTAAGTGAGGGGTTAAGTGGAAAGGAGACGCAGTCAGCTGAATGCATATGTCCATATAAGAAGAAGATTATTTAGGACGGAAAGGCGATCCTCAGCTAATAAGTAATCACAGTTTGTCTATTATGGTCTAATGATAAAAGCAAATATTAAACGTAATACTACAACAGAAATAATAGCCGCAAAGCTGGGCAACAGCAGTCCAACATGCCGTGCGCCAATGGTGAACGTAGCCTACAGCCCATTAGGTTATCTAACAAGATAGAGGTGACCCCCACCCCAACAAATCTATAGTACATTAGCAATAACTCCAATTACAGGTCAATAATTGAATGAAGCTAACCAATTGCATGCTTTCACGCGGTGTGATTGCAGCAGCTACGCACACATAGAAGGATTCTCAGTGGCAAATGTCAACCTAATAACAATATTTGCTTTGCTTCACACAACGCAAGGGTTAAAGGCCTACTCGTATATGTATATACAGAGCAGCCGTATGCGCGAACGTGAGAGGAAATGGTGAGATGATTAGATTACTATAGACACGGTAAAACCGAACAAAGAATTCCACCCACACTCTGGCTCGATAACTAACTGACAAGTACTGGTGAAGGTCAAAAACCTTTCAAGGAGAAACTGATGCACGTCGCAACGCAAAGACGAGGCTGAATGGCAAGCTATATACAGATCGCTTAGAGTGCTGTGAACTCGCTCGGTTACAATACAAAATTGGAGTACCGTTACACATTGAAAAAGATTTTAATCAGCGCAAAAAGAAACGTAGTGTTCATAAAGAGAAGTTTCATTCTTTTGAAAGACTACAATGTAAAGCTACATGTAGAAGTAGAAAAGAAATAGCAGTCTGACCGGTAAAGGCATCTATTTACAGCCATTAACAGCCTTCAGTCTTGAATACAGAAGCAGCTTGTCTCTGATATAATATACCAGCATTTGCTTCTTTAAGATTAACTTGCACAACATTTTTAGTAGATTTTATCAGCGAATATCAGTATTTTTCTATCATTTGCGATTGTTGTTGATGTTTGAGGTCATCTGATGGCCAGGATGTTCCAAGATTAAAATTGATAAAACTGGACCACAATTAAAACGCTCCAATCAATCGAAAGTGAAATTATGACATCTATAGTTGCAAAGAGACCGACAGAATAAAGAGGCGTGATGCTGCAACTTGCAACAATGCTGCAACTTGCAACAATGCTGCAACTTGCAACAATGCTGCAACTTGCAACAATGCTGCAACTTGAACGCAATAGCCGATACCAACTATCTCAAGGATATCAACTAGTGATGTCATATCGCACGTATTTTTTTCGGAGTGCTTTAATGGTGATGAAGTTTTATCGATTTTAATCTAGAAACAGCCGATTAGATCACATCGTACATCAATAACAATCGCATATGATAGAATACCAATAGTTTCTGATAAAATCTCCGAGTCCATCTTTAATTGCTGTAATAAGGTAACTACCAGCGTGCTCACATATCTCTCACCAGGACAGTCAAAAGCAATGTTTATAAAATGCACTGTTAGAAATAAGTCAAAATTTATATTGATTACAACAGTCTGACTTCACTGGTCTTGACATGAAATAACTGAGATATCTGAATGTCGAAACTCAATTCTCTGTTAATTTGGGTTATGACAAAATTCTGATAAGGCACGAGTGTAGATATTAACATTCAAAGCACAAACTACACTGTGTTGAATTCAAATTTTAAAAACAATGATTTGCATTTGCTTGGCCTTCCGATTTTGAAAACTGACTGTTAACCATCACTCTCATAGCGCAACTGATATGGTAGAACAAAGCAACCTCGACCATATATCATAATCAGGACTACCTTAATTGTTCTTGTTTTGTTCAAATTTCCTATAATGCTATCAATTCACAGAAAATACTACCACTTCATGAATATTTTCCCAAAATCTTTTGTAAAGGGTGTCACTATTGACAATCTAGGAAGAGAAAACTACCAAATCCTTCTCTATTACATTTGGGAGTCAAGCTTTTCAAATAAAAACATGCTATGCTAAACGGAATGCTGTGTCTGAAATGTTGCGATGCGTCATAACCACCACAGTTAGCAGGTATGACATGACAGCTATTAAATGTTGGACTTCCTATAAACGAAGACAGCCTCATTTTTAAAACCGGTTTTTTCATTTTCATCCTTCTCACAAATGAAAAATTCAAGTTTACGTGCCCTTTATATTAAGTTTTGCACGCATGATACTGCTGCTGACCTGGGGAAAGTAAAAAGGTTGCTTTCACAATAACTAATCTACAGCAAAACAATACAGACTAAAAACAATGTTAAAAAGCTCAGTTCAATTATGTAACAACAAACTCTCCCACTAAAGGTCAACCTGGTAAATAAATGTCAACAAATTTGATGCACTCATTTGAAAATATATTCAAATCAACAATTTCAGTCTGGAAAACTGAGGTTACAATAATCCCCAAAACATTGGCCACAAGCGAGAGGTGCGCCTACCTGAAACTTCCACCACATCACCGGGCACAAGCTCGTGAGCTTTCAGTCGCTGTATCCCGCGATGACTTTTCCTAATCACTTTGGCAATTTCAGGCTCATACTCCTTCAAAGCTTCAATTGCGCTTTCAGCATTTCGTTCCTACAAGAGAAGCAACTCCTGTACTACCGCAGCTTGCCTTGGCGCTCCTACAGCTACCAGTAGGGTTACTTAATAATTGCCAGTACTTGTGCAGCTTTCAAAAGATGTCGGTCACGCCAAACAGGAAGCCATCCCCAACTTAAGATGTTGATGTGGTATAAAAAGAAAACAGATGTAGACTGCTTGAAAGTTTCCACCTCCTATCCTAACAACAAAATATCCTACTCTGTTACGTTACACAACAACATTCATTGGTCAGTAATATGTAAAGCCCATATAATATTATTGCCCAATTTTAATTGGTCTTGATTAAATTTGGAGTGATGCGACGTCCTGTCTCACAAGTGTAGGTGAATCACGATTGGCATCTGATATCTTTTGTATTGAACGTCAATAGATAGACGAACATTTGGGTGGTAATGTGTGATATAATCTGGCAATTCCAAATATCTAATAGCAATCTATGCCTCAGAACACACCATATTTTGCAAGATATCAATTCACTGTTTTGGAAAACATCCTTACAACATATACTCAGACGAGCCGCTGATCACAACATATACTTATCGCATCAAAAAAAAATCTCTCAGGCTAACCAGAAAATGCATGACAAGCCCTAACTTACTAGCTTAAGTTCCTCAAATTCATTAATGAAAAAACTTAGTCAAAATCAACTACGTTACCTGCCACTGTTCATAAGCCATTTTAATTCTTAAACAAATGTATAACATAAGATGTGAGAAATATTTTTCCACAAAATGTTTTAGCCCTGCCTCGAGCTTTCAAATATTTAAATTATCTATTGGCCGGATAGAAATAAACAAATATCTTCATTTAAAAGTTAGAACGGTAAATGTTGTATATGTTGATTAAAAATAAATTTTCTGTGCGAAAACCTATTACCCGTGCAACACCAGAATTCATCTGATCAGAGTTCCAAAAATTAATTAATGTCGAACTGGTGAGGTAAGTGATAGTTTTACAGCTTGAAAGGAGCTAATTAGACCGGAGAACTATTGAACTCTTTCAATCTAACCTTTGCTTACTCATTACTTCATTATATTTACTTATTAGCCCTCGTTTCCCTTTGCTAACTCAGTGACAGCCAGCCTAACTCTTGCAATAAATAATTAAGTGCATATACACAAGGCAATATGTTTGAACATTGCCTAAATGATCTCAACATGGGCTACATAAAACAAGAGGCGAAATCTGACAGCTACAGCTGTGAGAACTATTTTTCTGTTCACAAAAGAGGTTGAGTATATAGCTGCCGGTATCGTGGATTTGACACGATTAAGTTACTTTGAGACAGCAAGCTCTTATCAGCAGTTTCCGAGTCTATTGCTTGCGAAGGGCCAGCATGTTACAATACAACAATCTGGTTTTTATGTGAAAGAAACCTTTACCAAAACATATTTGATATGAAAATCTGCCTTAATAAGCCAATTACAATTAGGATTTTTAGAGCCTTAAGAATGACAAGGCAAAAGCAGTATCCTTTGAGCAATCAGACAGGAAACAGTAACTGCACAGCGCTGCAGCAGGCTGCGTTAAGGGCTAACATGTATAATTCCTAAACATTGAAAACAAGAGCACGGTGTGCCTAAATCACTTGTACTTAACTCTGTGATGCCATCACTAAGCAATGAGCATTTACTAATAAAATTGCAAATTGTGGCAGACTATATTTCTACCAACAATCCGATGTATTGCAAACAATATTAACGTAATGCCTAGTGAGCCTAATGCACAAGACTTCATTGACTAGCAAGGAAAAATGGTGAGATCCAAGAAACGCAGTCATTATAAGCAGATCAGGCTAGTAGTTGTAGACACGTAAGTCAATATGCTGGTGTACAATGTTAAACTGCGAAACTGAGTGTCCAGCACTAGACATCCAGCATCAGACGATGAGCTTCTACATGCTCAACAAGAATAGTACAAGCGCTATAGTGAAAATCTCCTTTAGGCATCAGCTCTTTGAATAACCATTCTTTTTTTGGGGAAAATTATTAGCTCAATACCCAAAAATTGCCGAGAGCTAATGCCGAACTGACACAGTTTCACAACTTAAAAACAAAAATAGCAAGGAGGGGAAAATATAATTTTAGCTTTGGTATAATGTCTGCGTCACCTGCGGGCCAATTGCTAGCTATGAGGAACAGACATTACTGAAGTGTGGGTGTCATGGCCAAGGGGCCATTACAAGAACAAATGTCATGGAGCCTATTACCAGCATATACTTGTATTTACACACGCACCCCTTTGGTATAAGACAGCATTCAGGAGAAGTCTAGTGAAATATATAGACCAAAGCACAGGCGTGAAGAGGGAGTTATAACGAACGCAAAAGAAATGTACCTGCCAGACACCAACAACTGCGTTGGCTATTAGAATAAGGAGAATAACAAATGGCTCTACATAGGCAGTCAGTTGTTCAGTTGGGTCATCATGTTCTTCAAATAAAGCCAAAACCTACAAAAGAATAAAAAAATCCTACTACAGAAATCTACACTGCAACTTGTGATCGAGTATTCCAGCTCATCACACTTCCACCAATCACATCGCAAAATCTTTCAACGTATTGCCTTATCCCAAACTTGCTCATTTCTGCATTTGTGTTACAGATTTCAAAATTCAACATTGACTATATCCAGAACATTTGTATTTATCTCTCCACACATATGACAAGCATTGTTCTCCATTTCCTGACACCAACATACTACATCCACCATCGCATGTTTTAGTTTAAGAACTTCCTGTTGTTACAACCTTCAAATCTTTATCCCGACTCTACAATACTATTAAATTAGCAACTTATAAAACACTTTGTTCAACTCGCTCAATAATTTCCAATGCCTGTCTATTCATTTTCTTATGGCATGTCACAATAAACACCATTTTGTTACTAAGTACTCCTACCTATCAAAAAGTTATAGATACATGGTTTATACAAAACAGCTGATGTCAACCAATACAGTGTAGATCATTGACTTACAATAACATAGCATAACCTTCTGAATTTCTAGAACAGTTACTTGCAATGTCTAATTGGAACTGCACTCCATGGTACTGAAATACAGCCAAACAGCTAACACTATTGTTTACATTCCACACAAATGTTCCAGAGTAGCGCATGAGAGATGAGTGTCATGCATGAGAATCTAATGTTTGAACTCTTCTAATGTAATGATAACCTATAGTGGCTAAAACAAACGCTCGCCACCTCGACAATATGAAAAACTATATCACACAACCATGTACAAAGACTACATATCAGACAAGAGAAAACGGTCAAATATTAAACAACAGCCAAAACAATCAGTGTCTGAAAAGCAAATGAAAAGTTATGGCTGTTCAATATAATTAGTTCACTAGTAAGAGCGATATGCCAGCTGACTAGGGAAGCCAGTCAGCGTAGACTATGACTAAGTGAAATCAAGTGAGATACAAGTGAAATCAGACTCTAGTAATACAATGCACATATGACCGACTCATCTTAACCATCAAAAAGGGTGAAGCAGGTACAAGCTATGAGTAATTAATAATGCAAGACTTGCAGCACACTAATCATCATATTGAACCCATAAAATACTTACTAAGGATATGCATGCGGCTAAGAGTAAAATTTTTACTAGCAAATCATCAAATTGTTCTAAGACCAGAGTCAGCAAGCTCTTGCCTACAAAAGATGAAAGAACACCATAGCGTGTTATCGTGAACAGGTGTGAACAGGGCGTCTACAGCAGCAATGGCTACAAATTCAGCTATACTTAAGATAGAAAGGTTCAGGCCCATGAGCTATATAATATTCTCAGCTATGGTTTTGGCACAGTCTTTATGCCTAAATCAAATTCATTGTGCAGCCAAAGTTTTTGTGTACATAATAACCTCACAACTCATCAATTTATAATAAAGCTTACCATCTTCAGCTGGGAGCTCTACAAAACAAACCAAATATAACCATTAGTAAGCCATCAAAGCTACGTATAAACTAGATATTATTCGTAATGAATTCCAGTCATGATACCACATTACATCAGCAATCGACATACCTTATCCCATTCATTTGATGGCCAGCCCAAAAACGTTATTCAACGGACACGTTGCATTAGGACACAAATTATGACCAGTTTTATCATCAATCGTTATAATCAGTAAACAAAGCTCAAAGGATTACTCAACCCCGCGTGGTTTCACATGAATGGGTGAACTAGACCTAATTCTAACAGCGGGCTGCCCAACTCGTGTTACTTCACCTACGTGTCGATATTTAATTAGCTAGCTTTCTTACAACTATGGATTTGGATGACACAAAAGCAAATTCAATATACATTGACATTTAAGAGCAAAACCTCATAGTCATAGTCATCTTCAGCAAAATTATGTGATAACTTTTTATTAGTCCATATTGAAATAAACGTATTGTCTATGAAGCCATTGCAGTACTGTAACTCAAAACATGATACAAGCAGAGTATTCACGTGTGAACGCTCAAAACAGTGACAGGAAATATACAAAGAACAAGACAGCACCTAAACGTAAAAGTAACAATGGAAAATAACAAACTTACCATTAGGGCCGTACTTCTTTCTGTTAGTTTCAACTTGACTATCGGTTAAACCAGTATCATCAACTTTGAAGTAATCATATAATTCCTCTGAAGTTTTGTCATGTGCAGATAACTCCATCATGAGATCTAGATGTATGTACGTACCCAAAGGGCTGTAGGTGTTGGCAGAAGTTTAGTAAATATGACTTAGTGAATGTTAATAAAGTGAAATTCCAAGCATCGAGTGTGCCCCGTATTTTTACGGGTATGGTGAAATGTCCCGAAATGCCAACTCCTACAATGTCAACTATAGTTAATGTAGACATGCATAAAAGGTTTCTGTCACAATTATCCTTGCTAGAAAAAACAAACAAAAAAAACAATAACCATACAGCTTATGTTAAAACATTGATTGGCAACATCATTACATCGTTTAGCAATAACTGTCAATCTTTAAAAATCACTATTAGGCTCCTTCCACTACAAAGCTAATGTGCAGACATAAACATGGGATTGTTCTGAATTTATAGCTATAACACAGTCATACATACAACTAGACAGCATAAAATATTAGTACATTAGCGATTCAGTTTACTTAGTAAAAATAGTCTAATAACACTTTCATACAGCTGATGTTCCCCACAACTATTACACTGAACACACCACTATGTACAGCTATTTTACAAACAACACAAAATATTTTTCTCGATAAAAAAATTTGCAATAATAGTTGCACCTCCAACAGTAACTCAACTTAGCTTTAGCCAAACTACACATCCACTTCGACAGGTAGCCTGACAAGAGGAAAACAGGCAAAATTGTATGTTGTAACGCCTGGGTTTGAAAACATGAAAAATATTAAGGCATTCCTTTGTCTCAAAAATGCTTACAAATTTACGCATTTAAAGACATTCAAATAATGTAAAGTGGTACCCAAACAGTTATCTGCATTCCACGCTCATATATTTGCTTCAAAACGACAATTTTGCTGAACAAACATGAGCATACACGGAACAACACCAAACGCAGCAAAAATTACTTCATCTTGCACCACGAAAATAGCGCTTCTTTGTTGAACTGGTAACTGAATTCTTAACATAAGAAAAGCAAGCTTCCCACAACGAAGTATTTGAAAAATATAACACTACCATATTAAAGCCAAACTTTACTAAATAAAAAGTTGGAACCTACTTCGTCCCAACTCACAATTGGCATAAATCAAACACTCAAGAGTTACAAGCGTCTAAAAAAACTATACGTAGCTAAAAAATCATAAAGACAATTTTCGGCAAATATAGACATAACAATAAAATCACGTAGGAGGAAGATCGTTGGTGGTTAAAGTCAAACGACAGCAAAGAAAATTATAGCAATGCTTATAGTACAGCATGTGGTGATATAACAAGAGAAAACTATCGCCACCATGCGCCCATGAATTGTGGCAGAAGAATCGTTAGTCACAATAATAGACAACCATGATCCGTTTAAAACTGAGTCTAAACCTCAGTTCAATAGCCTTTCCCCACACCTATACCTACTATATAATCGGATAGTCTGGAACCGGTTGATGAGGGTTTAGTATAATATACGCTTCTGAAATATAATCGACGAAAATATAATCAAAAAGTTTCAACCGGATATGCGTATTAAGGGTGTAGCATGATGTGGAACAGCCCACTCGTACGTTTTGTTTTTAGGAAACAAAACAAAATATGCAAATATTTAATTCACAACTTCTTTAAATTGTTTATATAGTAAATTTTAATTTATTTAATTGCAAAAAATGTACCCTACAGTTTAAAAGTGTTAGATATTACTCCTTTAATAATAATAGAACACTCTCGAAAATCTAAGCTTGGTGTGGGTTAATGATTGGTCAATGACTAGCTAGTTGGACGAATAAGCACAACGCTTGGTGTGTGTAGCATTGTTGAGACACATAGCCTAGTAAACGGTAAACAGTCGATATGAAAAGGAATCGTGGAACTTTTTCTAGTTGATTTCGATCGGAAATATGGGCAGAAAAGATCTTAAGAAAGGTATTATAGATAGACCAATTAGGTTTAGGACGTCTTTGTCTAACACCATAGCAGACGTTATGAGAGGAAGAGGATGGCAAGAAGTCACTAGTGAGAGTGCTCAGCCAAATGAGTGGGACATACATTGGTGCGACAGAGAGTGGTTGAAAGAAAACTATGATCACACATACTTTCAAGAACATGTGAGAATTTGCCACTTCAGAAATCATTATGAGCTGACACGCAAAAACTTGATGGTAAAGAATCTTCGAAGAATGAAAAAGCTTGTAGAGAGAGAAAATGGTAAAATGTCAGGGCAAGCCTTTGAGTTTTATCCAACAACCTTTGAGCTTCCATCTGAATACCATATCTTTGTTGAAGAATTCAAGAGGTTTCTGGGACACATTTGGATAATGAAACCAGTAGCAAAATCTCAAGGGAAGGGTATCTTTTTGTTTAAAAAGTTGAAAGACATAACAGACTGGAAAAAAGGAGAGTATAGCGCTAACCCAGACCCTTCAATCCCTACACCTGAAACGTATGTTGTTCAGAGATACATTCACAATCCATATTTAATTAATGGAAGAAAATTTGACATTAGAGTTTATGTGCTGGTGACATCTTACAACCCTCTCAAAGCCTGGTTGTACAGAAGCGGGTTTGCTCGGTTCTCCAACCAGAGATACTCTCTCGAGTCAATAGATGACTCATATGTTCACCTGACCAATGTGGCGATTCAAAAAACAGCCCCTGACTATGACCCTGAAAAAGGAAGCAAATGGTCGCTGCAGCAGTTGAGGCGATATCTCACGGCTAGACATGGAAGGGAAGCTGTTGACAAAACATTTTCAGAGATGGATAACATATTCATCAAGTGCTTACAAAGTGTGCAAAAAGTCATCATTAATGATAAACATTGCTTTGAAATGTATGGCTTCGACATTTTGCTTGATGAAAACCTAAAGCCCTGGCTGATAGAAATCAATGCATCTCCATCACTAACAGCAAGCAGTGGAGAAGATTATATGCTTAAGTATGGGCTCCTCACCGAC
This sequence comes from Watersipora subatra, assembly GCF_963576615.1. NCBI lineage: Eukaryota > Metazoa > Bryozoa > Gymnolaemata > Cheilostomatida > Watersiporidae > Watersipora > Watersipora subatra. Next base: position 23,091,894 of record NC_088709.1, read on the forward strand.
GTCCTCAATGTTATTGATCTGGAAGGCAGGCTGAGTGGAAAAGAAAAACGAGTGGGAGGTGAACACTTTGATTTTTAAAATCTATTTGCTTCTGACAAATAAATTTATATCTATACAAATTACATAAATATATTTATGTATACATATATATATATATATATTTATTAATGTTGGAGACGCTAGTTTTGTAAAGAACAATACAACAAACACTCGATACACCATGTGCAGAGTGAATTAAAATTTAATATAAAAAAATATATATAAAGCACACTAACAACTAAGAGCTCTATATATCTTATATTATATATATATATATTATACTCTATACACTATACTATATATATATATATATATATATATATTTATCAATGCTGGTCGTTCATCGTTGTATATGTCCATCTATAGCTATTAAAATCTTAGCATATAGAATTCGTAAAGCAGAAGATTTGATCTCCAAATCGTCCGCCAGTATGACACCTTACTAAGTCACACGAGCGTGATAGATTCGCTGGGCAATATATGTCGCTATATGGGAGCAAATAGGCTACCGCTTTTGGTCATGACACAAAGTGATGGCGTAATGCCGTGAGAAGTGGTAGCTCTTACAAGTAAGCTTGCTCAAATTATCCATTGGCAATGTACCAAGCTAATAGCAAGTGGCAGGCAACTCTAATTATCTCTCATTGTTTATAAGCTGATTGTTTATAACCGGGTAGCACATCTAGTATATATTTATATGTTTATATATACACTATACCATATATATTCATATGTTTATACATGTATGTATAAACATATATATATATATATATATATATATATTATATGTATATGTTTGTTATATACATGTATATGTAGCATGCAGAGCACTTAGCTGTTCGCTTTCTTTATATTTTATATTATGCTATAACTCACTCTGCACATATATACAGCTATATATTTGGTAAGAAATTTATTAAAACTTGACTAAGCAAAAATTACTAAAAGTTTCATATTACACAAAAGGTGTGTAACACTCATCAGATAAAATGCTTAGTGAGGACTATACACAAAGTTCTGCATTAGCTGGTAAACTAAAATAAAAGCTCAGGTATTAAAACCTACTAAAAAAATTAAAAGTAGATGGATAGGTTCCATTATGTAACGCTATTTCGTAAAAGATGTTTCTTAGAATGTCTACACGTGGATATTAGTTCACTGAGTTTGTTTAGAGTTGCCTTCTCAGGTCTTTAAATGATGAAATATTTTTCCAAAGTACATAATTTGCAATTTCCGCTGTTTTTAAAGTAAGGCTTGGCGTATGATAAAGTGTGTGAATAAGGCTTGGCGTTTTTATCATATCGAGTGTTACATACCTTTTGTGTAATATGAAACTTTTTGTAATTTTTGCTTAGTCAAATTTTAATAAATTTCTTACCAAATTTATAGTAAGCTCTACTTTAGTATCGAGCACTTTATGCTGACTTATAGCCTATACTTTATTACATATACAGCTATATGTATAAGCAAGCTTAGTAGAAAAGTTTTACTTTGATGATTGTTGTATGTATGAAGCCTGATGTGGTATCAACTTTTGCTATAGAGAATATCAAATAAAATCATATCTGAAATCATATAGTAGTCTGAGTGCTCACACCATTGTGTTGTATGTCATTATCCGTATTAATCTCAAGGACATATACATACATTAATTCATTCCAATGGCGGCCTTAAATTATATTCCCTTGTAATCTTGTAACTATGTTTTTAAGCATTTTTATTACTGGTTCTTGTAGGGTTTGATTTGATTTGGGACGATGGACAAGTTATGGAAGATGACAGCCTTTGGGATGCAGTCTGCATTTCATCAGAAACTCCCAACTCATTTCTTGGTTGCTACAATGATGATAGAGAAGAACAGCTAGCCAAGCTATACAAGTCACTCGCTCTCACGAAGGCTAAACAATCTGCTGCTTCATAGCCTTGTCGTCTCTTGGAGCAAGGTCAACGTTGTCTTACAAAAGCAAACAAGATTAGTAATGGTGTACTCTAAGAGTCATTCAAAATCATCATAAGACAAATACTTCACTTATAATCTCACGTATTTTATGAAAACTTGTTAATGAAATTAGCTATGAATACAATAGTGTGAAATATTCATGCCAGGGTGACCTCGCTTGCGTAAAATTGAGGGAGTTGTTTACACACTTGCGAAGTACGACAACTTCTAGAAAGTGTGTGACAATTTTTTTAATCCACTGTCTGTAACCAATTTTCAAAAATTAAATGTATCTGAGTTTTTTAAATTTTATAATCATGGTCTTTTTTTGTTTATTTATTTAAATATATATGAGTTCTGATATCTACAATCAAGCGATTTTACCTCTTCTGTTCACATATTTTATTATAGTCAACAGCCATTTCACTTGTGGATGTAAGCTCGGCATGTTTGAACTGAACTTCATGCAAGGATTGTTTTGAATTTCATTATTTAAGATACTAGTTGAAGTCCTACAACAGGCTAAAGTAATACAGCACATAACAGCTTGCCCCTGAGGTATTACATTTTGATTAGTATTATGATATAATCGCTAATAAAAAACTTATTTTCATTGTGTACACTTTGTGGTCACATATCATATCTCACTCTTTTGCAGTTAGTCGAGGTGACTAAGACTGTCTATGATTGTAGCTTACATAGATTGTTCCATAGAGCTGCATGCAAGGGTTGAAATGATTTCTGGCTTTCGCTGAGTCAGATTCACTCTTTTGACAGGAAGGATATGGTGAGAACAGAGTGAGACATGTTAGTATTTCTATCCTGTTACAGTGGCTAACCGATAGATCGGCTTTTTTATTCGCATCCTCTGAATACTGCCATATGTCATCTAATGGCAAGTAAACATGGCATTACTTGTTTATTTCAAAGCGCCGTTATAAACAAATTTTACGAAAGTGTGAATATCTTTGATGGCTTCAAAAAGTTTACAAGTCAATCACATAAGTTCTCCAGAGTCTACGATTGGGCTAAAAAACCAGCTTGTACTCTATTTGATGTATATATGTAATTAAGGTAATAAAGATATATTTAAAATATACTACAGTTGTGTTACTAAATCTATATAATTTTATGCAAAGGCAGCCCACAACCTTGCATTAAAAGAATTTGACGGGAAGAATTTGTTATATTTAGTTTAAACTTTAAAGCATAATTTAAACCTCCAAAAAGAACCTAATGGAAAATGAAATAAAAACGTAGTTATGATGTACTGCATATCTTCAGCTCATTCTAGAATTGAAACAATATTTTCAGTTAATTGAACCTAAACCTAAAATTATATTGTAGTTTGTAAGCTGGTAGTCTCGTGCACCGGGAGAGATCATCTCGTGTAATCAGTATGTCCGCGATCATTCCACACCGCTGCAATGTGGTTCAGTGATGCAGTTGATAGTGCGCTTGGCTGCAAATCTGCATACCCAAGTTCAATTCTTGTGTGATGTAATCCATTTCCTAATGCTTTAAAATTGCAAAATTGCTAAAAGTTTACCAACCATAACCACCCATCTACAAAGTTTCCATAGTTTTGTCAGTTTGTTTGTTTTCTTTCACATTAAATCGTGACATAATAAGATTATAGAAAAAGTAAGGTGCAATGTGGGGCCATATGCGCAGTAGCATGGCTATTGGAGGTACAGAGCCCGAGTTAACATATGAGATTGATTGTCAATGAAAAAAACAAGGTTGTCTAAGCGATAGAAACAGGAGCAAATCTATCCCAGAGAGTCCAGCAAGTACTGCTTCAAAGCAGCTCTAACACCATCATGACTACTAATTTTCCTCAGCCAAATTGGCAAGGAATTCCATGCTGATGACACGATAAGCAACCCACCTATGGCCACCAGTAGAGGAGGGTGAAAGAGGTAATGAAAATAAGGAATGACGAGTGTTGTAACGTGTTGACAAGTTAGTTTGAGATTTAAATTGTGTGAGATTTTAATAGTTTCATGCTTGGTATATAATATATATAATAATATATAATATATATAATATAATATATAATATTCAAAACTTTGATCTTCTGGTAGAAAATTGATCAACCAGAAAACAGAAGGAAATCCTCAGATGCTCACATAAGAAAACAGGCAAATTTTAAAGTTTCAGCCAATCACAGAGCTTGATACAGAATTGCCCAATTAGAAGCTAGTCGACACTGACTGATCAATTTTTAAACTTTTTTTCTGATTGGTGACACTCATTCAGTCACCAAATGCCCCTCCTGTACTAGTATTGCTGTTGCATTAATTCTTGTCATTCGCGAGACTTAACACGAAAAATTGTTCTTTTTTCAAATTAATTTGTATTTTTTAAGGCATTTGCTCTATTCAATATATTTTTGATCAAACCACTTGTGGAAGCTTTTTTGGTTTGGTTTTCAAGGAATGTGGTAAGTAATTTGCCCTGATGCAATGAAGTCTATAGTGAATAAAAGTCAGAAACAAGGCTGCTTAAGTTAGATACATAACTAAATACATCACTGGAGCACACGAGGGTAAACGAAGTTCTTTGTCTGGCCGAGGAGAGAGAGAATGTGAATCACGCATCGTGAATTTTAAAAACGTACAGCGTACATTTTAAAAGCTTTTTTTTTTAAAACAAGATGCAGCTCACAGAAAAACTCGGGTCGCTAAAAAACTTGACTATTATGTCGCTAAAACGTTGAGAAAAAAGATTGCACATCCCAGCAATTGAACCAAGTGCATTCGAAATTTCTCGTGAATAAATATTCGAAGGAGTATCATACAGACATTCATTGTATCATATCAGGGTGTAGCCTCAGTGAGATACAATATAAGCTAAAAGCAAACACCTACTCATGTTTCTAGAAGAGCCATAATCGAATGTTTATTCTGCAATTTCTTGAGACTATTTAAAAATTTATAATTTATAAAAATTTATTTAAAAATTTTATAATAATTTATAAAAATTTATAAAAAAGTATGTATATATATTATATATATAATATATCCAATTTGTAGAATGCTGTTTGTTGTCACTGAAGGAAATACTAATTTGAACAGTCTCTGAATTTTTTGATGTCAGCGGTTTCCCATGCCTATCATCATTTTTTATTGACAGTCCAGAAAGTTCAATTCTAAAACAGGAGTAATGAGTAAACTACATTATCAGTAAAACCGACAATGCAACAAAAACATTGGTCAATACGCAAGTAGCTTAGGGCTAGGATCTAAGGCTTTGCCATAAACGCACTACTTGGGAATTTATCATTGCGCAAGTGTTTCTCTGTAGGCGAATGCATGGTGTTAGGCCAGTTAGTGAAGTCCATGGTACAAGACATTCAACTCTTTCGGAGCGTGAAGCTCAAAAGAATTTAATAGTGAGTCATAAAACAAGGGTGGGCAGTGTTAGCGGGTGAGAGCTATAAGGAAGAGCTACACAATGAGTAGTAGTAGAGGGCTGCTAGTAGACCATGCCAGTGGAGAAACTCACAACGCTTTATTAGCCTTACTACTCAACAACTTCAAGGAGCTGTCATGGAAGCACCCAACGGAAACAAGCCTCGACACTCAGGATTATGGTATTCAGCTTATTCAGAGAGTTTTGGAACCGCTAGAGGTTAATATTCTGCCAACGGGAAGTACAGCTGAAAATGTATGTTCAGTATATATAGGACATTCAGAGTTTGGTCTACCCATCCTGTATAGCGCAGAGTCAGATATAATGGCTGTCATAGATATTTGCAAGCTGTTAGATGAATCTCTAACCTACAGCATATCCGCAACTGACTGCGAAAGCCCTTGCTTTATTAGAATTGAGTTGCTAAAGACAGGCATACCATCTAAACACGAGAACTATAACGGAGGAGTGCTTTTGATGTATTCGTCTTATAAAGAGGGCGAGAAAAGTTATCTATCACCTCATTTATTCATAAATCGGTGTCGAGAGCGAATGGAGATGTCCTCCATTCTCGTGAAAGTGGAAAAACCTCAGATTTTCAGAACATACGATATTTTTGAACATGGACCCGCAATACAAATAAAGGAAACCCGATCGCTAGTACAATACACATACTATCCAAAGTCAACAAACCCGTACAGCGCTCAAGAAGACCGACGGTTTAATGAGTCAGATGTGGACATTGTTCCAGCGCTCCTGCTTCCCGAATGGCCTTCTTTAGCAGCCGAATGGATCACCCGACCAAGAAAGTGGCCACCACAGAAGCTCGTAGACGAGATAACTTCCTTTGGAGTAATGGTAGTGTGCAAGCCACCACGAGGAGGCAACAAACTTACTGATTGGAGGTTGTCATTTTCAAAGGCAGAAGTTTTGTTGCTGTCTGACACAGAGCTGCCTTGCAAGCAGCACGCTCATAAAATATTCAAATACATTGTGAAGCACCTGGCAGGTCTACCAGCAGTACTGAATAGTTATCACTGCAAAAGTATCACCCTATGGGCTTGTGAAAGGCATCAACCAAGTTATTGGTGTTGGGAAAATCTTTCACGCTGCGTTTTTGGTAAGTTTGTTCCACTGTTCGAGTTTTGTGTACTAACTTGCAAGAGACATTATTATAACTAGAAATTCCCCTGTCATACAGCCCACGACCAAAGTGATAATGGAAAAAGAAAGGGTACTGCTGGTTGAGAAATGCAATATTAGCAGTCAAATGGCACTGCAGTGCAATAGGAGAACTGCAATGGTAGCTGCAATGGTAGCTGTAATTTACTAGGTGTTATTATGTACAACAAACAGTAATAATGAAAGGAAAATATTATATGTTTATATCTCTCTGATATATCTTATATCTCTTTGATCTTGTAAATTCAAATGATTATTCTTATAACTAAATGTCATAATAATCTTCTAAAACTGAATAATTATTCTTACAATTAAATATTGTAATAATCTTATAAGAATCGTTTAAAAAATCTCATCGTCATTTCCTTTACTTTCACTGCTTTGGACATCCGTTGGAATACCAAAGTACTCATTATAAGTGTCCAAAATGTCAAAGTCCTGTAGAATCGGCAAAAAGAAACGGTTTACTTTTCAGTACTTCTACGTTAATTACAGAAACCTTCGGCAATTGGACAATGCCATAGACTGACGAAATGTGTACGTTTTTCTCGTGAAATGCGCACGACTTAATGGTTCTATTCTCTGTCGCACGGCCTTATCAGCGTTTCGTTGGCCGGTCTTAATTTTGATTAAAACAGGCTTGTCAAGTTTTTATTGCAATTTTAGGCCAAATTAATCTGTATATTTATGTATAATCCAATCAGATTGGTTAGTTTTAGGATATTGCGTCAATTTTTCAAAGACTCGGTAACATATTTAAATATGTTTTGTATCATTATTATAATTAAACGACTCTACACAAAAATGGTTAAATCTTTTGATGGGATTTCGGTAAAAGGGTTTGGTAACAGCCGTTGACGGATAATTTTTCGGGAGTTGTGTGCACATATGCATTTATCATAAAGCTCCCAAACAATCGCTTTGCTCGTGTTTGGTCATGGGATTACATCTTTATAATAATAAGAGCCGTGTTCATATGTCCGAAGCTCCATTTGAAGGTCGTAAAAAAGATTACTTCATACAGGATTTGAACCCACACCCATCGCACTACCACCTGCACCAATCATTCACCTTCCTGGATGATATAATTATTGTACATTTAGTTATTTTCTGTGCCTTATCGGTGCACCTGACGGTCTCTCACGACATTCAAAACTACCACGGTGCTGGTATATATCAGGACTAAAGTATATCGTGTGAATACTTCATGACTTACAAACTATTCAACGTTGTATACACTTCAGTTGAAAAGTTGCAAATAAAATCATTTTGTTCGCAATCTACTCGCTAGTAAGCCAAGAAAGTTTCCCCAGTGAAGTTTCTGGCATTGAGCTACAACCAAAAAGGTACTTTGTACAAAAGGTGTGAAGCAATTTTTGGGATTTTTTTAAATTCTAGTTTGTACTAACCATCAGCTTTCTGTTTCATATTTTATGATTGAATTTTACTTAAAATGTAAAACTTATGTTACAACTTAAATAGGATAATTAAATATAATGATAAGTCTTGATAATAATTCAGGTTGTAAGTGTATTTAAAAAGAATGTTAGGCTATTACAACGCTTTAATGCATAACCAGTCCCCTACAGTATGGCACAACTGGAACCTAAAAGCCTAATGCTAGTGCATAATAAAAATCCCAGCAATTATTTTTTGTACAAACGTAAGTACCCAACTACAAATATCTTTCTGTAAACAGCAAACCAGATGAGTTGCTTGGCTGAAAAATGTTTTATCAAATGATCAACAGTGATCATATCTTACTCAGCTCTTATCAGCTCTTACTTTCATTAATATTGTTGCTACTTTTATTAATCTGTATAATTATATAAATCTCAAAGTTTGTCGTCTGGCGTCTTTCCATAGTGATTACATTCTAGCAATGAAGAAACCACATCACAGAATATTTGATCTCGGAACCTCTCTTTGACAAGCTAACCCATTAAGCCACACCGGACACCATGAACTCATTGGGCAGATAGTCATTATTTGGGTTAAAATACGCGTAGCGACTCTGTGTTATGCGCAACGTCACTAAAGCTTGCTCTCATGGCTCTTATTAGTAACTTTAACAATACATATACTAACTTACTCAAATTATTCAATGGCAACTAGATTACCTGCCATTGTTTATAAGCTGGTTTTAATACCTGTGCAACGCCCGACATTCGGTTAGTATATAATAAAAATTACACCATCATTCCAGTGAAGAATTGCATAATTGAAGAATTAGAATAATCCTTACTGCTAATTGGGGTCTAGTGAAAAGACTTAATTTGAAGGACATGTTTATAGTGACTTCAGCAAGTTTTATTCAAAACTCTATGAAACCCAAAAAATATTGATTTTTGAAACTTGTGGACATTGAAAAAGTCGTAAGATTTTGAACAATGTCTGCTGGCATTGCCAGACTAGATTCCATTACTACAAGGACTACTTATCAAATATCTAACATCAATAACTGCGTTCATTCAATTATTAGAATCATAAATATTGTTATACAAATGTTTAATATCAACTAGCAGTAAGCATGAAGATAGTGCGAGGTTTCTTCCACTATCAATCATTATATATATTTTATAATATTATATATAATATTTTGTATAGTTATAGTAATCACAAGCAGTCAGCCGCGTGAAGCCCCAGAATTCTTTCATTTTAAATCAGTTAGCCTCAGGTTTGTGTTCAAGTGGCTGGTTCTCAGGAACTATATAGCGGGTTTGAAACCAAATATTTTAGCGACTTGCAGGAAGGCACTGAGCGCATGTTTGTGAAGTTTGGATAAATTTGGCCAAAAAAGTAGAAATGCATGTCTACGTAGACTAACAGACAGACAATGAAAATGTGGTATTTGTTAATATAGGTACATACAAAAAGATTTCTCCAGACATATTACAAACTGACAGACTTATTGTAGGGTTGCTTGATGACCTGCTGTACTGCATAGCATCTGCACAGTGTCACCACTATTTTCTACCAAGGATGAATCTCTTTGAGAATATTCCGCCAGAATTCCTTGCAACTATAGGACAGAAGCTGACAGAGATCAGGCGAAACCCTAAAAAGTACCTGCAGCCTGTATTTGGAGGCTGCACACATGAACTCTTTTCTCAAGCAGGTCCAGAGAACAGAACTGGTGACTCAGATAGCATCGATTCGATGCTCCAAAAGCTAGAGCTAACTCCAGTGCGCTCAAATGGTGATGCGCCTTGACAATGTCATGGAATAGACAACTCCATCATGTAAGCTACTTTAACGGTTTATTAGTTTGACCTATATGAGATATCTAGATGGGAAAAGTCAAACGTAAACTTCTGCACTAAAAACTTTGTTAATAAATTTGCTGAGCGGCTCTTCTATGCAGCATGATTAGTTACTCGATGAATAGCAACAAAGTGAAGACTTGTCTTCTCATTCAAGGTTATTACCTTTGAGAAAGAGTAAACAACCTTTTGCAAAACTAAGATGTACCGCTCAATGAACAGCATATAAAAGACATTTTTGCAAAAGACATGCTTCAGTTTCAGCTGAACATCGAGGAAAAAAATAATCATAGGTTTTTATATGTATTTTAGTAGGTTATTACAGAATCATAAATTTTACCTGCTCACTCAGAACGATCATGGAAACTATTTGGAAAGGAGAAAACTTGATCCATGCAGAAACTTAACTGTTGCCAAAGTTAGGAAAATAGAATAATGAAAAATTAGGCATAACAAGTGAGCATAAATATATAGAACCAAGTTAGATTTTATTTGTCTTTAAAACCAAAAATTCATCGTCACCAGAATGCACTAACTCGCCATTTTCATCATCATCATGGTTTTCATTTTTTGCTTTCCATCATTTATTTTTTTCACAGCCAAGAACATATTATTTTCAGTAGGAGGCCCAAAATAAGTACACCAAAACTACTTTCGACATAAGGCTTCAATTTTTACAAACGGCCTTTTGGAAAGTGCACAATTTCGACAAAATAACCATAATCCATTTCTTGTATCGTTATTCCCAGCGGCAAGATCTAATAATACAGTAAAAAGTGCTTCAATTGTAAAGATTTAAGTCTCGCTGAATGTAAGGCTAAGACATCGTTTTCCGGTAAAATTTTAGTCCAAGTTCTCCAATTTTGAGCATTCGTTATGCACATAAGATGCATGGGAATTTTAGGCCTTTTTTCTGGATTAGAAAGTGCATTTTATAGGCCGTCAAATACAGCACATGTATTTTATCGCCGCTTGACCAAAACAACGCTGTAAGAATTTTTTAATAAACAGCACACAGTTGTTTTTAGAGAGCCACATGCAATGATTACGCGTAACTAATTATCAATATCACATTCTTGCTATCAGGCTTGTTAGACTACTCCTCTTCAAAACAAAGAGACAAATTATGTTTTATTATTGTAGTTTATATTTGTACAGAGAGCTTCTTCAACTATTGTACATGACTGCTCATGACAACTCAAGCAATGCAGTATCAAACTCGAAACCATGCACTGGCGATAGACTGCCACTGATGTCTCTCGCTAAAACTTACATTCCTGTTTATTCTAATGCGAGTGGAGGAGAGGAAACATTGTTTACTCTGCAAGCGCTCAGAGCTAATCATTGTTGACAATAAACCAATTAAATTACTTTGTACAAGAACTATACAAGAATTATTATTTGCGGTTATTTTGTACAAAACATAGAAAGAAAATGGATGAGAAACAGTTGAACTCGGTGATTGCTGTACCAAGATGTATATCAAGCTATAACCAGTTGTATGAACTTACTTTTGTAACAAAAGAGGCTGCTAATCTTAAAAAGCTAATACCCATATGTTGCTTGTCACCGCTACCTTATTGCAATAAAAATAACCATTTTTTACTGCACGCTATTATTATTACAATAGACATGAAATACATTTTACAAATTAAAAAAAAATACAAGTGAATTATTCCTTGACAGCTAATGGACCCACAGCATTCGTGGTTTCTGCACCCAGGTTGGCTCCTGTCTGCTTTACACTCACAAGCTGTAAATGGAGGAGGTGAAACCAGCTAAACCAGAACTGACAAACTGCGGACGGAGTGACTTCATTTGTTACCAGCTAACACGTGCTAATAAATGACAGAGTGACTTCATTTGTTACCAGCTAACACGCGCTAGTAAATGACAGAACTAATCATCAATAACTCCATAAATAGTTAACTTTGTCTTTACTCACTTCCTTCAGGAAATGTTTTGAATAAAAAACTGCTATGATCACTGCTACAGGATAGCTGAAAAGGCAACTCCACAGTTGCAATGCATATAGCTAGTACAGTGTTGAATAATGAAAAGGAGTATGATACAGATATTCATTGTATCACATCAGTGTGTAGCCTCGGTGAGATACAATATAAGCTAAAAGCAAACACCTACCCATGTTTCTAGAAGAGCCGTAATCGAATGTTTATTCTGCAATTTCTTGAGACTGTTTAAAAACTTGAATTTGATGTCCATGAAGAAATCCGAAGTCTCATATAGTTCCATTTCCATATCACAAAAAGGACTAGTATCAGGGTAGGTTTCTGGTACTGAAAACTTTATAGGTGGTACAGATGGCAGACCTCTATCATCTGTAATAAAACCGAGAAACAATAAAAAATGGAAGAAAAGAAACAATGAAAAATGGAAGAAAAGATACTCGCGCTTTGGCTGTTTCGCAAGCTATAAGAGAAAACGTCGAGCCTGAGGGCAAATGGGCACCTTTATTCTCTCCACACAACACTTACTGACTAGCTGTAGTGCTTTTAATATTGATACGAGGGTTTGAATCAATGACACATGCTAATGCTTTCATAATAGTTTTATATACAGGCATACAGCGTTTTTAGATGAAGATAAAGTTGAAGGTTAATAGACGGCAGAAAAACCGGAAGCTGGATTTTAGAAGGTAGGAGTGTTAGATACAGGTTATTAAAAGGTAGGAGTGTTAGATACAGGTTAATAGAAGGTAGAAGTGTTGGATACAGGTTAGTAGAAGGGAGAAATGTTAGATACAGGTTAGTAGAAGGGAGAAGTGTTGAATACAGGTTAGTAGAAGGGAGAAGTGTTAGATACAGGTTAGTAGAAGGGAGAAGTGTTGAATACAGGTTAGTAGAAGGGAGAAGTGTTAGATACAGGTTAGTAGAAGGGAGAAGTGTTGAATACAGGTTAGTAGAAGGTAGAAGTGTTGGATACAGGTTAGTAGAAGAGAGAAGTGTTGGGTACAGGTTAGTAGAAGGGAGAAGTGTTAGCTACAAGTTGGCAAAAGGTAGAATGACCATAGCAATTAGAAATAACTGTCAACATAACAATATGGATGCTGATAGAGATGAAAAGCAACAGCAGAGAGCGAAAGACCAACCAACCTAAAGTACACTGTAGCCTCAGGCCCTGCCCATCGTCACAGCCATCCAGATTCTCGCTCGCCTTATCTCTGCACACTTTAAACTTCTTGTCAAGTCGAGCTAACTCCCCTTGGATAAGATGTGGAACAGCAGGCTTTTTGGCGGCAGGGGTGGAACCTGAGAACTTTCTCTTCCTTTTGACGCCAAATTGCGGTACTGAAGAGCTATTGAAAAATAAACCAGAAACACTGACTATAGGATGTGATTCTAAAACTTAAAAAGCTACAGAAAGCTACTAGACAAAACAGGACATTAATGGCGAGACTTTGCATACTAGTAATGGCTACAAGCCTACAAGGTCAACCAAACAGTTTTCTATTAGCAGACGTTATAGCACAAGGTAAAGGCGTGGTCACATGAGCGCCGAAACGAACTAAACGATGCACAAATACGTCGCTGTCAGTTGTAAACTGTTCGGCCAAAGACATTTCTAATTGAAACGAACCATTTTGGTCCTGCTCAAAATTTCGTGACGAAACCTTGCTCTTACTGGCTGATTAAAATTCTAGCGAGCACGCCTTACATTTCTCCTTAAGTGCGTGTGAGTCAAGTTAAAAAAGAAATGGGACAATACTTTTATTTCGTTAAATAAACAACATGAAGCAATTTACGACAAGGCTCACTCGGATTTGTGATTATGTTGCATAAATGTAAGATGTTGCACTTAAGTTTTGCATAAATGTAAGAGAATGGTTGTGATTTTCTTTCGCGTAGAATATAAGTAATCTGTCATATTCACCCTGATGAAGTATCGTTGACTGATTTATTTATGTAAAACCACAGTACTATGATAAAGACTGTTTTTGTTTGTTATGTACCCAGCATAGAAAAACATTCATATGTTAATAAAAAATATAATTATGTTGATGAGAAGGGTTGACAAAATCCTTATATTGAGTGTTTTGTTTTGAGCAGCTGAATGATCTTCTGATAAATCTACTGCGTAATTATAATTAATAATTGTTCCTCAAAGTTTTTTGTTTACAATAGAAATATTTAGCTCAAATACATAAAAACTACCAATCATTATGATCAATCTCACTGGTTTTATAGACCATGATTGCGGTAAATTTGATAAAATGTAACAGTGTCCAATGAAACAGTGTCCTGTCTTTATACGTAAGGTATCTAGGAAGCGAAGTGACTTCGGATGCCGTGTGACATATGGCTTAGCCGAACCGAAGTAAAACAACTTCCGAACCAAACCAAACCTCTAAATCGGTTCGGCGCTCGTGTGACCACGCCTTTAGAAGAGCTTAGCGAGACAACTGAGCAGTCACTTGAACATTAAATAAAAATTAGTAGTCCTACTGTCGGCGGAGTGACAGAAAAACAAACTGTAACCCCTGATCATGCAACATTTTCTACCGTTCCAATAAAAGGCCAATGTGAGTGAGACTTCTTTATTGCAGTTAGTAACACAATAATATGTCATTTATTTAAAAACTCGTCATTCTCATTAAAGTATACATTTTATTGACGTCGACAGATCGAGAAAATCATTGAGTACCTCTTTTCGTATTCCTCAGCCAATCACTTGACATTTTGAATAAAAGAGGAGCAAATAAGAGATTTACTTGTCACAAATCCTCCGAGGACTTCCTCTTGCCACAAGTAAACCACCTTTAATAGGTTTACACAAAACTACGATGGTTACCACTTCATGCTATTATAAAACATTCTGTTATACCCACTATAAAATATTAATAATATAATCTTACATAAAAAGCTAACACTCCCATCAACTGTTAAACAAAGAGCAAATGCAATCATATAAATATTATACCAATAATATAAATAGTTTAACACAGTGTAATAGTGTAATTGACCGTGCGAGTATTTCAAGACCACAACCATATCTTGCAAGTTCTTGTCAAACATACCCAATTAAAAGCTTTTTATAACATAATATCTTGCTAGGTGTCTGTCTGTAACAAAGCACCATTCTCAAACCATGTTTTACAGTAACAAATAAGAAATCAGGCATGATTGACATCTGATTGTTTGCTCAAAGTTCTAGATATCAAAACTCGCCGAAATTAAGTACAAAATACAGGAACACAAAAACCCATAACAGCCGGTATTACGGCATAGCGTAGAGTGTGCCAAAAACCCTAACGATGGCAATACCGGCACTCACATGGCTCTGTTTACAAATGCTGCTTCTAAGTAACAACGTAAACCAATCAAATTAATTCTTGCACAGGGCGTTAGACCAGAAATTTTACTTCCATTTTAACAGTTTTCAAATATCTATATCTACTTGCTTCGTTATAGTAACAATTCTTTTTGGAACAGTCTAACAAAAAATTTACGGTCTAACAAAAAATTGATTTGGTTTGTTTGTTGGTAGTCATGGATTCTGGTGATGAAGGTGAAAAGTATATATGATATAGTAATTTAGCAGATTATTTTAGGTCATAAAATGATGATGAACGTGTGCTCGATGGATATGATGCTACTGCGAAGATTTTTACAACTTTTAAAAACTGTCTGAAATTTTATCGTCTTAGCCCGAAGAACTGTGAAACACTTTTTTTTCTAGTTAGTGACATTTGCGGTGCGTTGCCGGACCTTTTTACTGGTGTTTTACCAATTATCAACGTATTATGATAATTTATTTGTCATATTGTATTGTATATAATCACATATATCATAATTGTATTTAGGTTTATTTAATGAATGTTTAGAAACATCTGATCATTGGACAAATTGACCAGGGATACTGACACGCATTGACAAGGATGGCCAGGGTTCAAAAGGTTAAACCATGATAATAAAACAATCATTGACAATTCCATAGTAAGAACCAGTTGGAAGTAAAACAAATACAGTAGACGCTCCTATAACGTAAATAATTTGTTCCAGGAATGTTTACGCTATAGGGAATTTATGTTATAAGAACAGTAAAATACATGTAAATAGCCTAATCTGTTCCAAGATCTTTCCAAACTCACCCCTTTGGCCATGCAAAAAGGAAAAACTTGACTTAACTCTTTCAATTTGTAGGCTGTACCGTAACTGCAGAATTATTGGTTTGCATCAACAACTTTTCTCCTTTTTATGATCAATCTCGCTGGTTTTATAGACCATGATTGCGGTAAATTTGATAAAATGTTGATAGGAACTGCACATTTTCGACATTCATTAACAAGGATTCGCTTACTTTTGTAAACAACGAAGTCTATTCTGCAAAGTAAAGCTATTAACAAATATTTTGTACGCCTCCAATAAGGCAAAACAACCAAATATTTTTACTACAAAAAGCACTTCTACCTGTTCGTCGTCTATCACTATCCAGGGGTCAAAGTTAGTATTAAGATAGTTTTTGACGACACTCCAACTTGTGACAGTAAGACCGGTAGACCGACGCTGTAACACCTGCACTAATCGATCGCCTTTGTATGTATGAAAAATTGCACATATATCTTATTCGCTTTTTTGTCAACACATTTAACGATCTATTTACAACGAACTAGAATGTCGCGAAAGTTATACACAATAGATATAAGGCTAAACGCACGGCGTTTTTTCTCCCGCACGTGCGGCAAAATAAACTAACATTCAAATCGATTTTGAAAACTAGCCTGATTTGACACTTTACGTTATATGGAAATTTTTACATAGTACGAAGCAGATACTTGACAAATTTTTTACGTTATCTGGAATTTACGTTATAGGAGTGTCTACTGTATGGCAATTGCCAAGGTCAAATGTACCTGTAGTTTGGCCCATAAAAGACATGCATGGCAGGTCCAAATGTCTGACGCAAGGCATTCTTGCAGTTAGCTGAAGCATTCATGCTACTTGTTACAGCTGTCAAGAGGGGCTGACACCAGTGAGAGTTGGAGTCTGGCATAGAATCCTTGGATGGCTTTATTGACTAGAAAAATACAGAATGATACAACTGAACAGCAGACAATAGGCTACTTACTGCCCATCGTACATGCTTTTGAGAACTAGACAGTGAGAAGTATACAGCTTATGAGAAGTAAATGTTGGTGTTACATACAGTTATAGACAGTTATATACAGTTATAGACAGTTATATACAGTTATATACACTTATAGACAGTTATATACAGTTATATACAGTTATATACACGTATAGACAGTTATATACACTTATAGACAATTATATACACTTATAGACAGTTATATACACTTATGAATAGACAGTTATATACAGTTATAGACAATTATATACACTTATAGACAGTTATATACAGTTATAGACAGTTATATACACTTATAGACAGTTATATACACTTATAGACACTTATAGACAGTTATATACACTTATAGACAGTTATATACACTTATAGACAGTTATATACAGTTATATACACTTATAGACACTTATAGACAGTGATATACAGTTATAGACATTTATATACACTTATAGACAGTTATATACACTTATAGACAGTTATATACACTTATAGACAGTTATATACACTTATAGACAGTTATATACAGTTATATACATTCAGACCTCTACTGACTACTACATAAAAACACAACAATAAACCCAGGTAGTTTTTGACTCAACAACCAAAGCAATTATCTCGGTTTTTTATAGCTTTGCAGTTTCAGGAGGTAGGGTAAAATGACTGACAACCAAATGTGAAAATATAAAATAATAAAACATATACATATACAAGCCAAACTAGTTTAAACTTCTCCTAATCTATGTTACGATAATTTAAATCTATGTATCTCTTACACCACACCTACCTCTAGACCGATGTGTTGCCAAGCCAACAACATAAAAATATTCTTTCTCTTGTAAACTGTTACTTTGTTTAGTTTTTACAAAAAATTTTAATTTTTCCAATTAATTTTTTTACAGTTTAATATAATGCATTGTTTTAATGTTACATGCATTTATTAAAAATATATATCGTAGGTTTTTTGACTACAAAACAAACTAGAGTGTATGTGTATATATGTATGTGTATATATAGTGCACCTCCAAAATACAACAATTTTAATAAATGAAGTTGATGAACATATTAGCTCTAAAAAAGTTTGTATATAACTGGCAAAAAAAAAGTTAAAACATTTCATCTGCCTGCCAAAAGACAGCAAATAAACAATTAAAAGAACTAGCGACGAAAAATAAATAGGCTACACTTATATAAGTAAAAGCTGAGATGATGCTTATAGCTAACGTTACACAATTATGCTATATACAATTATTAATTTGTGTTGCTAACCTTTGTTCAGCTATGTAAAATAGCTACGCAAAATATGGCCATAGCTAATGGGTATATAAACTATGTTTTCAGATCAACGATTAGTTGTATACTTGAGAGTGAATAAACTACATTTATTGTCCTTGATATTACTCATACGGAGAAGCATGAAAATAAGAAATTGGAAAAACAGTCAATCATAAACATAGGAGGCTCGGATGTACTCTTGAATGTACTCTAAAGATTTGATAAAAAAAGATGAACAATATGAACACCACATTTACAAAACCGCACCTCACTGGAAACAACTCGAGACGACAATCCAGTATGCTAGTATAATATAGAATACAATGATATAAACTATATATATATTTCTCAAAGTTGGTCGTTTGTGTATTTGTCGTTTTGATTGTCTAGCTATAGCTATTATTTTAGCATTGCGCCTACACGTTACGATGCCTCTGTCTATATAATATATATATACATGTTTACGCTAGCTGTGCCTTCCGGCGTTCCCCGGGTATTCAAAATCGGCTTATAAACAATGAAAATTGATGAGAGTGGCCTACCACTTGCTATTAGCCTGGCACTATGCCAATGGAAAATAGTATTAAAAATCAACTTATCAACAATGAGAAGTAATGAGAGTTGCCCGCCACTTGCTATTAGCCTGACACATTGCCAATGGAAAAATCCAGTAAGCCAGTTAATAAATGCTAAGCTTCTAATGCCGTTGTCCAGCTACAACTATTCTAATAATAGCTATAGCTGAAGGGACACACATGCATACACATACAGTCAAACACGGATAACTCGAACTTCACGGGACCGAGCGAAAGTGTTCGAATTATCAGAGCGTTCAAGTTATCAGAGCACTGTCACAAGTCCATCTATTTACTTATTTATTAGTAGATACATGTACATATACAAACTATAATATAAATCAAAAGCACAAATGGCTTGTTTCAAATTAAATGCTTCTAATGTAAAGTTTAAAACGTTTTTATCAAAAAGTATAGATATTTTTCTATCACTTGAGATTGGTTTGTTGTTTGAGGTGATGTTATTGCCAGGACGTTTTTTAGATTGACATTGGCAAAACTTGATCGTTGTTGAAATGCTCAAAAGAAAAGACATCTTTTTTTTTTGAGCGTTTTACCCACGATCAATTTTGCCGATTTTTCTTGAAGTTTATGCAAAGATTAACTCACTTTACCTCGCTTCCGAAGGGCGTTCGCTAAGCGGATGTTTGGTATAAATCAAGTTTCACCAAACTTTTAGAAAAGTCGTTGACAAAAATATTTTGCCGATGGTGGTAATAACGGCGCTTATGAATTACGAAAAGCTGAGGTTTACCTCTATGGCTTGGAATAAAGTGATTTTCTAAAGCGATAACAACCGTTTCAGTAGCTGTTGGGCAAAAACAGTTCGAGTTAACAGTGTTGAGTTCGAGTTATCTATAGCAATTTATCATTACGTGGGAACGGACCAAAGAAACCGTTCGAATTAACCATGTGTTCAAGCTATCCGTGGGCGAGTTATCCATGTTTGACTGTACTTTGAGAAATGTATATATACTGGTATATGGATTTCTCAAAGTTGGCGTGCCCGTCCATATGTGTCTTTCCGGTATAGCGCACACTGATTACTTTACCAATGCGGCTACGCGATGCAATGCCCTTATTAAGAAATATTTTTCAAACTATATCTGGGGTCAGGGCCAATTCTTCTCAAGCGGACAAGTATTTAAACACACTTCTATGCGGATTCAACATATTCTGGATTTTTATTTTTTATCTCAGTTCGTAATAATTCTATCATTACCAAATCATCTTTTATTGTAATCATAGCAAAACCGACTTAATTTAGCTATTACTTGCTAATTATTTCACATTTAAATCTAAACCCTTTTATAGCCGTTTTATTTTTTGTAATTTATTTGACTCGCACAAAACATTTTCCTCGTGATATGAAGATGAAGATATGTAGTTTGAAAGTTACAATGGCAAATGTTGTTATATGTTAAATACAAATAAATTTTCTGTCTAAAGACTTATTCATTACCCGAGCAACGCCGAGTTGTACAGCTAGTTTATATATAATTCTCAAAGTTTGTGCTAGTATAAAGATAACTTACTGGTAGCTTTAGCTTCTTCAGCACGTCTTCGCATCTGCACAGCATATCATAAGACGTCTTACTACAATAAATATGAACACAGTGAACAGTCACAGACCAACGTATAATCTGATGCAAGACCAGAAAGGTACATCACCAAAAACAGCGCATGCCAACAGGAAATGGTGAACTGACATTCAATACTGCCAAAGTACGCAACATAACCTTTAGCGTGCATTTGTACTTGTTTGCATTCAAACAGTCTATATTTGGGAGGTTTATTTCGTGTATGAACCTTTTGGCCGCAGATATCGCATCTATTGCTATATAGTTCTGAAGCATTCCAAACTTTTTAAAAATATCATTCAAAACTTACTGAAGGATACATATAATACAAATATTGCTAACACATTAAATTCCCAGCGATTTAGATAAGTTTGAGCACCATTTTAAATGATATTGAATGAAATAAAAAGGGCTAATTTTAAGCAGGATTTCAATGAGCTGTGTGATTGCCATTAGCTTGAAGTCGTGTTCTCTTTGAAACATTCCATGAACTTGGATAAGTATTAGACTGTTACCATTAGAGTTTTTACGACTTGTAAACATTAAAAGTAGGCTTTTAGGTACTTGTACTTGAGTACTTTATATAATTTTATTAAAAATACAAAACTTTGATCAATTGTCAATTGTCATTCACTTCAGTTTTAGGACTATTTTAATGGAGATGAGAAAGAGCTCAAATCTTATATTTTTTGCATAAAATGAACATCAAACATGACTTAATTATCTTACTCACCAAGCTTACTTCGCGAAGAATATGGCTCCTTACAAACCCTTCAATGGCAATTCTTAAAATTTCATCACACTCTTTCCTAGACCTACCTTGACTCTGAGGCAGTCAAATAATTATGACATTTGGCGTATATCAAGAAATAAAGTTATTCTAATTAACACAGTGCCCTTTCGTTTTTTCCAATATCACTTTGGTCGTGGGCTGTATGACAGTGGAATTTCTAGTTGTAATTAATACAAATAATAAATGCTTTTGCATTGAAAAATGTTTTGCACTATGCCATAATTATGTCCTATTAATGTCCTTAAAATTATGCTAATGCATGATTTGATTTTCACAAAATAAATCAAACTTCGTGAAACAAATTACAGTATGCTGCTTTTTTGATCAACAAGGCGATAGTGATATGTAACATACTTCACATAGTTACTGTACCCCAAGCATTCCACATTAGTATTTGTGAAAGTGCGATACTGGTTTGGGCTGATGACGACTTTTTCAATAAATCGTAAATTAGTAAGGTCGAACTTTGCACAATCCTTGATGATGAGCGGATAGCAGACATACTTGTTACTAGGCTGCAGCAGATTGAGAAGGACACACAGCTTGTTATAGTCGGCCCCGCTCGTTCGTCCCTCCTTGTTCATCTTGCTCAGCATTCTCTTCAGAGGCTCTATGTAAGTCGTCAGTTCTCGTACCTTTTCCATGTACAGTTGATCCTCTTCCGTACCACCTCCTGGGGTAGTCTGTGGTGCTGACTGAGTAATCAGTGAGGCGGGACTCGGAGCTTGAGGATCTTGAGGAGTCATGGCTATACAGCAACAGAAAAGGCACTCGAAAATTATTTTGTCTCAAGTTAAAAAATAACTTGTTAATTTAGAGCAAATGTGATCAGACTGTACCCTTTGTTTGCATATGAAAGAATCTGTTGTGGTTGAAGCAGTAGGAACAAGCAAATAACTGCAAGCCAGGAACTCAACACAGAAAGCTGAAAAGCATTCTTTAGAAGACATTACAGAAGATTTTGTAATTAAGGATGAATTTCCATAAAATTTTAGTAGATTTTAACAGAACGAGTCGATATTTTTCCATCATTTGCTATCGTTTTTGATGCTAGAGGTGATCTGATCGGATGTTTAGAAGAAAATTGACAAAACTTGATCAAGTTTTGTCAACGCTCAAAAAACGCTCAAATTTGTGATTACGAATAGAGAATGGCTGCAACTTAGACGCAACAATAGCTGATATCAACTATCACAACAACTAGTTATGTCATTTGCACGAATCTTTTTTCTGAGCATTTTAACCTTAAAACATCCTGGCAGTCAGATCACTCCAAATATCAAAAACAATCACAAACGATAGGAAATAATCGATATTTTCTGATCAAATCTACTACAGCTTTGTGTAAGTTTTATCTCACACAAAGTTCATGAGATTAAATTAAGATTAAAGTTCTAGACTAGATTAATGTAGATTAATAATATAAAGATTAATAATCCCATTAAATAATTGTTATGAGTTTCTTTAAAAGGCAAAAACCAATCTTGCTTGACAAAGCATAATTGTAAAATGTTGAAATTGTTTATATGCTTGAGTGAAGGGGTAAGCATTATTAAAATTACTAATGGGAGCATAGCTGACACACATTGTATAGGATCCCAAATGATCTGCTGTGAGAGGATTTGCTAAGAACTAAGGCTACAGATGATATGTATGATTATACTAGTTGAGTGTCGAAGTCAAATGGTAATAGAATAATAACTTGAGGCATTTGAGTACTTTACCTTTAAAAGCTAGATCTTTACTAAAACAATATCTGCATTTTGGTACAGCTTAACAACGATTATGCGGTTACGCATAACCGTTGTTATGCATAACGGTCAACAGTGCTAATTATGAATGCCAAGCAAGCGCTTCAAGTGTGTGTAGCTTAACCAATGTAATGACTATTTGCTCGATGAATCCATCTGTGCAGCATGCTGGTTAAGTTCACCGCCTCAACATCTGGAGGTCACTTGATCAAATCCAGTGCTGTGCGAATCTTTCACTGCTAGATTTTAATAGGTATAACTGGACACAGGGTTTAAAGGTTGACTTGCAACAAAATTCACATAACAGTTATTTGATATCAAAAGATTCACCATGTCTTACTCTGCTGTGTTGTAGGTGCAAATAATGTGGAAATGTCATTACAAGCTCTTAAAAGCTCAAAAACGAAAAGCCGCTGTAGATTGGAATCTCTTTATTTCGATGACGGTAACCACGAAATTTGGTTATCGTCTTGTCACATATGTTCTCATGTGAATTGAAAGGCCAATAAAAAGCTCAATATAAAACTTATCATAGCACTAGTTTATGACAAACACTTCGGGTTTTACCGAAGACCCCGTATCAAATATAGATGCTCGCTACTTTACAGTTCTGTTTCGGCATTATTCAATCGTCAAGTCGTTCTCTGATCATGTGACCCAATACTTCGCAAATAATTTTTGCAGCATTTTTCGATTATCACAGGTGACCAACAGGCTCGTCATGATTATCAGACAATGATATGTACTCCTTCGAGCTAAGGTTAAAAAGTTTAACGATTTTTTACGGTAAGTTATAAGATATCAGTGCTAAAAGTGACAGCATTACAATGACGATAAAACAGACGCGTAAGAACAATAGACATAGTTTTATTGAATGCGTGAAGTATATTTGTAAAAATATTTCGACGAATAAGGTTGCAAGAAAGTGTAAGCAGAAACCATCTCTCACAACTACATCACATTTGAGCCGTTTTGAAAAGGGAATCCAAACTACGGCGGTCTCGTGTGGCTGCGATTCTATGTTCGTTTTTGAGCTTTTAAGAGCTTGTAATCACATTTCCACATATTTTGCACCTACAACACAACAGAGTAAGACATGGTGAATCTTTTCATATCAAATAACGGTAATGTGAATTTTGTTGCAAGTCAACCTTTAACAAAAAGACAAACACTGAGATTCATATATATAGATTTAACAATGTTGTATATAAGCTCATTGCACTGATTCATGTTTGCTACAGTTTGCAGCAAAAACTGATTATGAAGAAAAAAGATTATGGACTGCACAATAAACGCATTAATATTATAAATTAATTGGCATACAAACGGAATCAACTAACTTGTAGTAAGGAGGGCAGATAAAATTCTACTTCATCTCCTATTAATTTTCATAGTTTGTATCGCTACCTTCGTTATTAGTATTAAAATGCAAGGTAACTTGGCACCATATATAGATGTTTGAAGCTGCACACAATGGCTATTCAGATATATTGAGCGTTTTAACCACGATCAAGTTTTGTCGATTTTAATCTTGAAATATTCTGGCAGTCGGACTACCTCAAACGTTAAAAACAATCGCAAATAATAGAAATATACTGATAAAATTTATTAAAATTTTGTGTGAGTTCATTTTTAATTGGGTTTTTCAACTAGATTAAGCAACTTGTCATTCAGGCTACTGTAATAAGTAAGCGTATGAGATGATGCCCTACGCTGACCGATTTTTAGCTGTTAATGCCAATAATTGCCAATGAGTGATAGGACAACTCTAACATGCCTAATTGCAAGAAAAGAGAATTTGCTGTAACTGTTTCTCTCATTTACATAACTAAAGATAGAGAAAATTCTTAGCCTTATAATCCTACCAGGTGCTGGAGTGTTGATGTTCATGTTCATGGAGGGTGAAGGATGAGGCGCGCGCATAACGCCCTGTGTTGGACTCGGCATCGGCATCCCGGGGCCAGGAGAGTAAGCTGGACGCGTTGGAAACTGAAAATTGGGTACAACTACAATTTGGGTAAAATCAGCCTTTTCCAAAGTCAATTATTTTGCAGACTCTAATGTTCTAAACCTCACGCCCTAAATACAAGGGAGTGCGAAATAAACTGAACCATTTTGTTGAATCACTAAAATTTTCACTTACAACACTGAATTTAGTCAAAACCATTAATTATATACTAAATTAATTCTCGTTTTATCCTTATTTCAAATAAATAAACCAAGCAGCTGTAAAATTATGTTTTTGATGATTATGTAAACTAAATCTAGAGCATTTTATTTTTAATGCACACTTTGTACTAAAATAATGTAAGTCTCTGGTTTTTTGAGCAAGACAAAGCATTTAGCAATGTCTACAAGATAAGATTTTGAAAATGAAGAATTTGTATGTATAAGGGTTAAAAACAAGAAATCATCTGAAAAAACCTGGTGACATGTAATCCAATCATTTTTATTATATTGGTTCACGAAACTGCATCTAATCTGACGAGGTGTATCCTACAGACTATTTGAATATTCTGGATATTATATATATATAAATATATAGATATTATATTATATATGTTAGATGTTTTGAATCTTGACAAGACTAGTAACAAAGGCTGGAACAACAAATTATAAGTTTGAGAAATGTGTCCAATGCTCAGTTTATTTTGCACACAACTGCAGTTGTAATACACTGTTCACTGCCAATATACTAGAAGTTGTAATACACTGTCCACTACCAATATACTAGAAGTTGTAATACACTGTTCACTACCAATGTACTAGAAGATGTAATACACTGTTCACTACCAATATACTAGAAGTTGTAATACACTGTTCACTACCAATATACTAGAAGTTGTAATACACTGTTCACTACCAATATACTAGAAGTTGTAATACACTGTCCACTACCAATATACTAGAAGTTTTAATACACTGTTCACTACCAATATACTAGAAGTTGTAATACACTGTTCACTACCAATGTACTAGAAGTTGTAATTCACTGTTCACTACCAATGTACTAGAAGTTGTAATACACTGTTCACTACCAATATACTAGAAGTTTTAATACACTGTTCACTACCAATATACTAGAAGTTGTAATACACTGTTCACTACCAATGTACTAGAAGTTGTAATACACTGTTCACTACCAATGTACTAGAAGTTGTAATACACTGTTCACTACCAATATACTAGAATTTGTAATACACTGTTCACTACCAATATACTAGAAGAAAGATATGCGCCCAGACTTGCCCAAAACGCTACAAATATCTGTATGAAGAGCACAAACTTGATTAAACTTACAGCACACAAAATAAACAAAATCCTACATTTAAAAGTTAGAGCGGAAAATGTTGTATATGTTGATTAAAAGTACATTTTCTTTGAAAAACCTTTTTTATTACCCGTGCAACGCTGAGCATTAATCTAGTAAGTTCATATAATATGAACTTTTGGCCATAAAACATGCCTCATATTTGGTGATCAAAAGTTAAGCTGATCGCAGACACTACTAAAAAGGCATATTTTTTTCGCCACCACCTTTTACAACGATATAGATCGGATTAATCAAAGATGACAACATAAATGTTATTTTCTGTCGCCCCATAATTAACTTACACCTATCCTATGCCCTCACTATTTACACTTAACTGCGTCTATAACCATGCTTTAATGAGAATCACAATAAGCTATCAGCACTCCGCAGTTGAACATAGCCAACACTAATTCACGAGTTCGACGGTATGGTACTAGATGTGAAGCGTGTCGCAAATGGGAAAGGCTTGGAGTTGTTACTCTGAAAAACCTTGACAAAAGGCAAGATGAAGTAAATTAACTCCACGCAACTCCGCCGTAGTTAACACTTACATTAGCAGGTTGTGGAGGAATCTGAGGCTGACTCGGGGCTGGTGAAGGAGCGAAAGATGAGTCAGGTATAAAACCAGTGCTATTAGGCATCATCTGTGTACTCGCCATAGGCTGACCTCCCTGCTGCCCTGGCTGACCTCCCTGCTGCCCTATCATCTGATTGTTTGTGACAAGCTGCTGCTGTACTGCACTCCCTGGAAACACGCAATGATGGAAGCACTGTAGAGGTTGAGAGATGAACTATAAGGTCTGTTGGCGATTACAGAGAGAGTGGCGTAACAAACAGCTATGAATAAAAAGAACTTGCCCATAAATTCTCTACTTCATACAAAAAGGGCAAAAACAAGTCAGGATTGTTACTGTTAAACTAGCTGTTGAACCTTGTGGATAAAACCTTTTTATCCACAAGGCAATGATGATATATATACATGTGTATCATTATATATATAATATATCTATGATCATTATATATATATACATGTATATATATAATATATTATTATATATATATATCTATCAGCTGTGCTACTCGGCGTTGCCCGGGTAATAAATAAGTCTTTGGACAGAAAATTGATTTGTATTTAACATATAACAAAATTTGCCATTCTAACTTTCAAGCTGCGTATCATGAGAAAAGTGTTTTGTGTAGTTGAAATAAATTAAGAGAGAAAATAAAAACAACTGTCAAGGTTTTCAAACTTCGTCAAACCAGTTTTAAACTTCATATCATGAGGAAAATGTTTCGTGCTGGTCAAATAAATTGAAAAAAAAAACCGACTATAAAAAGAATACAAATGTGAAATAATTAGCCAGTAATAGCTAAATGAAGTCGGTTTTGCTACGATTACAATAAAATATGATTTGATATCGATACAATTAATACGAACTGAAAAAATAAATAAAAATCCTGAATATGTAGAATTAATAATAACAATTCTTGCATAGAAGTGCGTGTGTATAAAAAAGGTTACTGTTCCACCAGAAGCTATCCATCAAAACTTTGAATACGACGATACTGGTACCTCTCGATACCGGTACAAATGTAAAAATGAGATATCGTATTGTTTTTGTCTGATCGAACGGAGAGATAATGTCGAGATTCTTCCCATGGAAACATAATAGTTTTCCGCGTAAGAAAAATGGGCCTTGAACCCAGATATAGTAATCAAACCTTACAAAAATATGTTTAACACGGGCATCGTAATGCGTGGCCGCATCGGCAAAATAATCAGCGTGCCCTATAGCCGGAATGACGCACATATCCACACATATACTTTAAGAAATATATATATAGATGATCATTATATATACTGTACATGTATATATACTGTATATATAGTGTATATATATATACATATATATATGCTGGGACAGCCTGAGGAATTTTTACAGAAAAAAATGTTTTACATATGGTGCCACAAAAAATAAATCAATAAATAAAAATATCTGCGGTGTCACAAACGCAAAAAGAAAAATTTACACATGACTTGAAATTACTAATTTTATGTATACATCTCATCTCTTTCCCACCAGATTACAAAACTTACTAATACAATTGTTGAGTACATCTTTGATATTAATATTATAAATTAATTGGCATACAAACAGAATCAACTAACATGTGGTAAGGAGGGCAGATAAAATTCTACTTCATCTCCTATTAATTTTCATAATTTGTATCGCTACCTTCGTTATTAGTATTAAAATGCAAGGTAACTTGGCACCATATATAGATGTTTGACGCTGCACACAATGGCTATTCAGATATATTGAGCGTTTTAACCACAATCAAGTTTTGTCGATTTTAATCTTGAAATATTCTGGTAGTCAGACCACCTCAAACATTAAAACAATCGCAAATAATAGAAAAATTCTGATACATTCCGGTAAAATTTACTAAAATCTTGTCTAAGTTCATTTTTAATTGGGTTTTTCAACTAGATTAAGCAACTTGTGGCAATTTTAACAAGTAAACGTAAGAGATAATGCCCTACGCTGACCGATTTTCGTTTGATAAGTACAAACGAAAATCATCACGCCATGAATATCTGGTATGCGAGCACAGTACCTGGCAGCTGATGGAGGGACATGCTGGATGTCATAGGCATTTCCTGAGAAAGGGGTGGGTGAACGGGTTCACCTTGACCTTGTGTTGCGTTAAACATTGGTTGTTGTGCGGTTGATACCGGGGCTTTAGCTCCCATCTGTTGTATTTTCCCTCGGACTACCAAGAAAATTTTTTACAATTTTTAGTAAAGCTAACACACTACTACTTGAAGTTTCCATGAAGAACTGAAACTCGGAGCTATGTGAGTAGGCAATGTGTTTCAATTTGGTTTACCAGCATGGAGCTTAGGCAAGTGACCCAGCAGAACTCATACAAGTTAGGAGCATTCTAATAAAAATTGCCAACCTGTTCATAGGCAAGTCGCACTTGTTCATAGGCAAGTCGCCAACCTGTTCATAGGCAAGTCGCCAACGTTCCAAAAGAATCTGGTTTTACAAACTGTAACCACCAGGGAAAACGAATTGTTTTTTTGTTCGTCAAGAAGCATCTGAAATGGAGCTGTTCTTGATAGCACTTTACAGTCATACCTCGACATAAGAGCTTCCGGAACCGAGCTCGTCCGTCAATTCTCTCATATCTTATATCAATTTTTCCGATATAAAATAACTAAATACAAATTAATCCGTTCCGATACTAGGAAAACAACCTAAAATCAGGATATTACAATGCGAAAACGTGTTTTTAATTGTTCTAATTGATTATCTATGCCTACAAAGTAGCAAATACTTATCTATTGGTTATGATCTGCAATAAAATGTAATATATATTATTACGTATGGAGTTTTTACGTTCTAGACAGACATAGCGGCTAACAGCGGTACTAGAGAGTTTTGACAGCAACACTACACTACACTTTTGTGATGCTACGTAACATAGCAAACTTTAAATTTAACTTAAATGAAGTTAGCTCACTAAACACACACTTGAAAATAAATTTTAAAATCTTACACTAAACCTAATTCTAACTTATATCTTCATCTCCATTTCTTTTTTGTTATCTTCTTCGGCTTGGCTGTTATTGCCTTTGGTATCTTTTCGACTCGGTTTCATCTTCGCTTTTAGCGGGCCTTTTTAGAACTTTTCCAAACTGATCGGACAAGAAATACTGAGCGATGCTGTTCTTATAAGCAGCCTATCACATACTCGGTAACCTAACGGCCGTGTTGAGAACCGTCACATATGCTCAGAGCTTTCCTCGCATCTCAAATTTCTCGTATGTTAAGGTATGACTGTCATATATGGCTTTCACTTCTCCAAAATGCAAGTAAAGAATAGCACATATATTTAGTCACTTGGGAGAAAAATATCTGATGTTTACACTACAATTTTTTTATTCTAAAAGTATTACTCCAAACCTCAACAGAATATGTCATCAGCAAAATAGTTGAATATCACGACACAAATTCTACATTATTTCGTTAAGGCAATTAGCACCTTCAGAACTCGGATCGGATCGGGTTTTTCCCACTGAAAGCCTCACGCAGGAGGCAAAATACGTGGGAACTCTTTATTTTAAACAGTATACCAGCTTATGAACTCTAACAGCTTATGGAACTCTTTATTTTAAACAGTATACCAGAACTTATGAAGGAATATTCCACTTACCTTTAATAGAGTTGGACAACATGTAAAAACTAAGAAACTGCAATTTTGATAACATAGAAGTCACACAAAAAACCTTTGCAAGTCTTTTTCAAAATCACACAATGCACTCGACACGAAAGCTTGCGAAATTGATGAAAAGAAATCTATAAATTATCTATCAGGTGAATGTCATACTTACCAGGAGCACTTTGGAGATGTCGAATTAACTTGCTCAACTTTTGACGGTATTCATCCTAAAATAATCCCAAATATGGATGTGACATACAACGACGGGTGGCTCTAGCATTATGTCTTGAAGATTAAACAAGGTTTCTGGGACTACAACTGTTATTATTCTATTAGTTATCTTAAATAATTATCGTAGTAGATTGAACTGCAGATAATGTCAACTTGAGGATAAATCAAATGACATGACTTATAAGTTAGCTTCTTAAATTGAAGTTTATTTCATTACGAGCAACACATTTCTGAAACTTTGTACTATAGAGAACAAAAAATGTGAACAAGACAATTTCTTTAAGTTAGTACCTGTGATGTATTTGCCATAGTAATTAATTTAGGCCTGAATGGGTTAAGTTAGTACCTGTGATGTATTTGCAGACTGGAAAATACCATTCTCGTAATTGGTGAGTTGAGCTAAACTGACAGGTGTGCCAATTTTCCTCAAATGCGCTTCACTAAAAGAGATTACATGAAGTCAGTGGATATAATCGATACATATACTAGAATGCAGACAGCACCTGACTGATCAGTTAAAGAATGAAACAATGACCATTAGATATAGAGCCTCAAGAAGCCATGTTCTTCTTATATACATTGACTTAATACTTATTGCATATGATAACCGTGAATGGTGACAAACATTTTAGATTACCAAAACACTGCTCATGTGGCCGGGTTCATAGCTCAATTTGTACCATTTGACAATAAAAATTATGTATGTTTTACTGCTATATTATGTACATAATATAATATGTTATATTGCAGTCAGTGTAAACCAGATTTTTCCAGTGGAATGAACACTAGTAAGAAAACTGGGCAACTTGTTTTCAGAAAGGAGTTGGCATGAGGGCTGTTTAGAATTTCAATGGAGAATGAATAAAAGAGAAAGAGAGTTGAATAAAAAGTCACTTGCCTATTGATTTGACTATGACTCATAGACCTATTAACTATACTAGACTGGGCAATCCAATGTATCACGGCTCAGCATTGTGTCCTACTTAAATAGCCACATTCTTCGCGACGTAACGTCAACGCTTCGTTCACTTGCAGCTGGTCAGGCAAGCAAGTCATCATTGTTTACATTGAAAGAATGGCAGAGACAGCTTTGTTGCTACATGTAATTTGACATAACTACTAAAGTACACAAGATATTGGTTTAAAATTTTAGATACAAAGCTTATACACTATGCATTTCCTACCCTGCAAATTTGTAAACATAAAGTTGAATATTTCATATGTAAAGTGCCAATAAAATGTATATTGATCTATTCAAAAAATATTGCAAAATTATCAATTTTGCCCTATGCTATGGGCTAACGTGTCAAATAGCTAGGTGTACAAACTGATTTCAAATGCATACACACTGGTAAATGGTACACTGATTGCAGTCTGCCATGAATATAAATGTTGGGTCTTAGGTGTTATGCAAACAGCATCAGAAAATAGGTTTATGTTCACTTTGTTGCTTTGTTCACTTTCCTTAGTCCGGGCCATAGTTTTAAGTAGGAAGCCATGGAAAGTGGAGCAACTACCAGCACTGGAAATGATTCGAAGGTAAATTTTACTCCAAATGTTTTCAAGTGTGGTTGTGAGAGGTACCTAGATATGAAGAGCAAGAAATCTTGCGGATTTTTCCGAGATATGCATACAAATAAGTTTTTTCCAAAATTTTTTCTTAAAGTTCATTGCTGGCACTAATATTTGAAAAGTTGCTTCGCACAAAGAGGTGCCAACCGCGAAGTAGACGAAGTGTTGCCCATTTCATGAAGCTTTTCATCACCAAGGCAGGTGGACATAGGCTAGTAAATAAGTATGGTGATGGCTGTGCTATATTTAGAAGTGTAGTTAAACCCAACGAAAAGATTTTTACTTTATGATGGTCTCATAAGAATGCAATTATTTACTGATTATTTTGCAGGACAAGAGTAAAAAATTTTTGCTGTGCATTTGGTTGTTCTAATACTCCAGCAAAAGACAGTTAACTCAGTTTCCATAGCTTTCCATCGGAAGAAAAACACCTAGACATATGTAACAAGTGGATAGACGCCGTGGAACGTAAGGACTGGATGCCTTCCAAATACTCTGCGCTCGGCAGTGATCTCCTGCAGACCTCCTGGTCTGACAATGGCTGCCATACTAAAGCCTACTGCTGTACCAAGGGTATTTAATTCTCTGCCGAAATATTTACAACCGACTCAACTAAAGCATAGCTGACTGTTATGCCGACCAACACTATCTAATCATCTCCACCAGACCGAGATGAGCCAGTCTTGGAACCTTCACTTTGCTATGAAAAGACAACAGCCACCAAGCAATCTGAAGAGATCATTTCCGACCCTCTACATAAGCGTCCCTCGTACCTTGGAATAGGGAATTAAATTTTTCAAACATTTTGCGAGGCCAAGTATCTACTTCTGTACAAGCTTGGACAGGAGCATATAGAAACACTGCCCTCAAAGATTCGGGCCAATGGAGGTTTCAACAATAATCCAGATGTCTGTAGCTTCAAATCTGCACTGAAAGCTCGACTAGTGAAAACAGACATCACACCTAGTACGATTGCTAACTGTCTTGATTGTGATAGCTCAGATGGCTCCTGCTCCCTACTTCTCTCATCTAAACGAAGAAAAATTAATGTAGAAAGTGATGATAACTTCCATGATTATTTGGAATCAAGCGAACGGCTGGAAATCGATCTGTCAAAATCTGTCTCGGACATAGTGGAGTACATCGGTAGGTAAATACAACCAATTCCTCCAAATTTTCTACAAAACAAGAGATCTGGAACACATTGCAGCCTTGCTGCATGTGCTAAACTGCATGACTGCCCATATTGTGGTACATGATTTAGGTATGTACATGTATTTTGGTATTAGCTACTTTCACTTATTGTTAGTGGATAGAACAGATATACAGGTAGCAGAGTGGCTTGAAATAATACTGCAGCAAATCAGTGAGATGTAGGTAAATTTATTTTACGGTTGATACATATACTTTTTGTAATAATATTAGCATATGGTATTTATTTAGCAGGTTATGTGGTACGGAGCTTAAAACTCGACTGCAATGATTGCACCAGCTTTAGAGCCTCCTGTCTAGGTTTATGCACCAGGGATAATGCGACGCTAATCAGTGTAAAAGATAGAGGTGGTCTGTTTACACCTCATCCTGTCATCACAAAGATATGTCTAGGCTCAGAACAGATATTACGGCAGTGTGTCGACTTACAAGGAATCACTGCAGACATACACAAGCTGGTGGTCACTAAGACTATTTTATTGGTTTTACAAAGCAATTTGCATAAGGAATTTCCATGCTCAAGTCACAGCGCAGCGTTAGTTAAAACTATCACATCCAGATATGTCAGAATTAGAATTCACCATGAGGCTACAAAGGTAGCAGCTAACAAGAGTAATCTTAGATCAAAGCTCAACCGACTGGTTGCCTTTAGTCATGTGTAGCCTGTCACAATATGTCTAGAAAAGTGTACCATTTGTCGTTTGTTTTCTACGATTTTTCTGATGCTGTTGGCATAACACCTAAGACCCAACATTTATGTTCATGGCAACTGCGATCAGTGTACCATTTACCAGTGTGTATGCATTTGAAATCAGTTTGTACACCTAGCTATCTGACACGTTAGTCCATAGCATAGGGCAACATTGATAATTTTGCAATATTTTTTGAATAGATCAATATACATTTTTACTCGCACTTTACACATGAAATATTCAACTTTATGTTTACAAATTTGCAGGGTAGGAAATGCATAGGGTATAAGCTTTGCATCTAAAATTTTAACCAATATCTTGTGTACTTTAGTAGTTATGTCAAATTACATGTAGCAACAAAGCTGTCTCTGCCATTCTTTCAATGTAAACAATGATGACTCGCTTGCCTGACCAGCTGCAAGTGAACAAAGCGTTGACGTTACGTCGCGAAGAATGTGGCTATTTATGTAGGACACCGTGGCTTCGCATTGCCCAGTCTAGTATGTCTAGTAGGTCTATGCTATGACTACTATTATATATTTTCAGATGTTATCAAGAGCGACGAAGCACCGAGTCAGTACACTAGTGGTTAATTCTTGGTTTCAATAGAGATACTAGAGTCAGTTGCTAATCTACATAGTTTCCGACTTGCATAAGTTTCTACATCTCTTTCTTGCTGTTTCTGCATTTACATTATATCAACGGCTTAGTCCTCGAGTCATGAGTGATTAAGAAAGTTTGAGAACAAGTTGAGTTGTGTAAGGCATTTAGTATCGATTTTCTTCTCATCTCATGTGAAGTTGAAGAGTAGAATACATTGTGATGGTGAATCAATTAATGTATACCTCACTGACATTAAGTGCTCGGTCAGGCTGCTGTCGGGTCTGCTATTGTTTCTGGCTGATTTGGCCAGTGAAATCAATGTCAAATATTGAGAAGCTAAAACTGGCAGAACTAGTGAGCAAAGTCAGAGCTATGTTAGCTTTTAGGGGAAGTGGCTTTACTTTTATCTGTGCGGAAGTGAAACAAAATAAAGTGCCACAATGTTGTTTACTCAAGTCATATCATGTGTTACCAAGTCATATGTAATGTGCTCAGCGAGGTCATAAGTACCATGTTTGATCATTTGACTGCTAAGCGTTTTTATCTTTTGGAGAAATGCAACAAGGGGGTATCTGCATCAGATATTCACCCCTAATAAAACCAGTATAAACCGTGTTGCTTACCAGAAACATATAATCAAGGCTGTTGAATACAAATCACTGTCCAATCTTTGTGCATAGGACATAACTTTTTGCCAAAAATAATTCAAATGTTTTATGAAAATTCAGGTGATACAGGCAAATAGCTGCTCTGTCAAATTGCTGTTTGGTATCTTCATCCCTTGTATATGGCTGTTCGATGATAATCAGTGTGGATGCTATCACTGGTCTAAGTGATTTGACTTAGTTCAGTTGGTGTACCTAGTTTTGGTGGTGTTGATCCATGTACTGAGACATCTATAATTGCGGTATTACATATTTCTGAGAGCTCTAAGACGATACAGTGAGTTGTGCACAAGCGCGACAGATCAGCGTGGCGTTCATAATATTACAATTGCGTTAACAACGTGTACAAAAGTAATGATTATATCCATTTGATTATTGTCTTAATCAAGCGTTTATAGAATGTTTTATGCTTAGAAAGTTTAGGCTTGTCTTGTCAAAGTATTCAAGTTGCTAGGGCAGCAACTTGAATACTTTGTATTAGCTTTGCTGAACCTGGTACTCTGAGTAGCAATTTATCACAGTGAACACTAAATTAGAATGGCAACTCTCATGGCGATCCTTCATCCAATGCACATGTAAAACTCAAAATATACTTGAAATTTCACAATATTTTATCTGGCTTCAAAGCACAAAATTTTTTTGTTATATCCACAGCCTCTCTTACCCTCTAATATAACTGTCATCTAAAGATGTGATGTGACACAGTCTCATCCTTTTCTAAGCAAATACATGTCGGTGAGAATAACATACATAGACGGTAACTGTCAAAAGCAATTACAATGACTGGTGAACAGCCACACTTGTGAATGCTTGGCGAAACATCCCTGACTAGTGGTTAAGTTAACTTCATAAGTTAAGCTATCGCTTCCATCATGAAGTCAGAGACAATTTTAAGCCTCTTTTTCTCCCTTCTCCAGTTTTCAGATCTTCTCCTTTGTGATATTCCCTATAGATCTTGAGACATCTGTCTGTCAGAAATAACTTCTGCAATGTGTCTTTGAAGCACAAAGTTATGCAGATTATATCCTCACTTGCATTTGGCCATGTAACTATTCACTCGAAACATTTTACAATTCCCTTCAACTGTTATGTTCGTTAATGAACTTCCTTCTGCTAATCACAATTCATCCGCAAACAGACATATTTTCCGTGATTCTTACTCAAAAAACCGATGGTTACTTACCACTGCAACAGCGTGTACAATGGTAAAACAAATATCTCGTTCGTAAAAAAAATCCTCAGCAATAATAACTTAATAAGCACGCCCTAGCCTTTATACAACTTATTCTTGTTATAGAAACTCACATTGTTTGAACCATCTGTGTTCGACGAGCAGCACTGCGCCAATCAGCATTGTTTGCCATACCTAAATGTGGCTGTTAAGGTTCTATGCGTGTCAACATATATTTATATGATGACTATTGACCGTTTATTCACATTTATGATAAGAACGCTCAGTAGTATTACGAGTACTATCAAGATTTTTTATCATAGATATCAAGAAGTTTTACTAGCCATACTTCTACCGCGAGTCAACACTTCATTTTATTTTTTTTGCATTGATACCTATTCACCAACATAGTTTTATGTTGGATCATAGGCTTATTTTGTTGACGTCTTTTTTATATAATTTATACAATAAAATATTTAGCTTATGATTACTGTAAAGATTCTTAGAGGTATAGGATTAGTCTTCTAAAGTTAAGTAGTTTCAAATATAATTTTGTAGAACTTATCCGATAGTCTTTGCGACATGAGTACGACGAAACAAACTTTTAGACGTTAGTGCTATAATTATATATCGACATATATAATATATGTCGACGCTTTACACTTGTAAGTTGTCGTAATACAACTCGCCCGGTAAACTTCTAGATAAATCTTTTACGCTGCCGAACCCGACCGCACATTACAAAGCGCCTTCACCAATCTTAATTCCAAATCATCTGGGAAATTCTGGCCAAACGCGACGCTAATTGGGCTTACTTTTTTGCTATCCCACAGTACAGTTGATTTTTTTCATTTTTATGGCGATCTCAAATTGATTTTCTTAATTTTATGTTTTACAGTCTTAACTTCTAATTAGTAGGTGTTATCTACCTTACTCAATAATAAAAGGTATGATTACGGCTCTCCTGACTCATTGAAAAGTTGTAGGCTTGTTTTTACCAAATAATAGACAGCAAAATTGACCCATGAATAGTTTTGTCTAACTCAATTGCCTGAACACAAGATAGTGCTTAGTGGCAGGCCATTTGTTAAATTAACCTATTGTAGTACTGTGATTAACCTCTTTATTGTTATCAGTTTAACTCTTCAAACTAAATTATTAGCCATGCATCTTACAGCTATTCCAAACAAAATCAGCACTGGTGTAGGTATATCGAGAGCCTATAGAAACCTTATTCGTGTGAAAAGGCCATTATGTTTAAATAAATATCTTTAAAATTATGGTAAGCTGCGCAAAGTACGCGTTGTTGTTACAGCAAAGGAAAGAATTCTTTTTAGTTAAAAGACAATCTTTTCATCTGGATGAGTTAACTAGAATAATAGAATAAAATAGCTTTGCCAGTTCTTGTAAGTTCTATATAACTATATATTTATTGCCCATTTACTCATTGCCCAAGGAACGTCTTGAAGATAGGTGAAAAACATCTGATTGGTTCAGAGTAATGTTTGAGTGTCTTTCTAACTTTGAGATTTTAATAAGGTCTTCCATTAAAGTACACAAAATTTTAAAAGATACGTAAATATTGAATATATATTAAGCGATATAGACCAAATGAATAAGGTTACAAGGTTTATTTCTCTGTTTTATAACAATACATATATAGAGATAATAGTGTCATTAGTACTTCTTACAAGAATATTGGCTACCTCTTAATTGTGTATCATGTATCAGGTGCTTTTGAATAATAATTGTGCAGCTAGTTATTCTTTGTGCTTTATTGGTACACCTGACGATCTTTCGCAACACACTAGACTACCAGGGTAACTATAGGGCTCTCTTTGTTCAAGTCGAATTTGACAACTTGCACTGGCTTGACACTTTAAATTACATATGGAATTTTTACGTGGTACGAAGCAACAACTTTGCATTGAATCTTAAAATTGAGTAGAATTTATGTTATAGGTTTACATTTTCAGGGCGTCTGCTGCAGTTTTTTAGTAGGCAAAAGTAAGTGCTATATTTTATCAATATAATTGATAAAATATTGTACTTTATGATTTTTTTGCCTACAATAATATCATTTATTAAACTGAGTAGTGAGGAAAAACTACCAACTACAGTCTCACTATTAATCTTGTTTTGGGGTTTGTTGAATAAACTCATAGGTCTTAACTTTAAAGGTCGTTACGTAGCATTGTAGGCTATATGTGCAGTCAATTATCTCCATCGCACTTTCGATTTCATGACAGAGGAGTGTTTACACATTTGTAGCACACATCAAAACAAGATTGCCTGTTGAGAAACACAGATTTTTGCAAAATTTTTAAAGAAATCCTACAAATTGTAGTTTTTTCCCCACAAAAACCATGATTTAACTCAAGGAGTTAAATCATTTGATATTTTCGTGCCAACCCTGATGAATGATATACACCTTTCATCAATATTTTTTAATAAATTTGTTTTCATTTTGTATATATTCTATGCAGTTGCAATTGATACCTTTTTTTACTTGCAGCTTTCACCGCTGTTGCCTGTCAAGTTGTCATGAGCTCGGAGTATATTAGATTACGGCATTCCAAGGTCACCAATGACTTCCGCCAAGAACAATATATTCCTTATACTTCATCTCGCAAAAAGATTCCTTATAAATCCATACTTCTGGCCATATCTCTGTTTGTTCTTGGTACCATATTACTTGTCGTGGGTGGATTGCTAGTGGGCGGAGTGATTATACCCAAAGAGTATGCTGACCGTACTATACCGGTGTTAGTTTTGGGATTTATAGCCTTTTTGCCAGGATCATATCATACATATATAGCTTGGGCAGCGTATAGGGAGTATGAAGGATACAGCTACAGTGACATACCAGACTTTGATGATTAAATTGATAGCTTCTCCAACACTTTCCATCTTTGTGAGGAATAAGAAATATAAGCTATAGTTGTTGCACAACTTCACCATTATTTTTATTCGGTGAGTTATATTTTTCTATTATCTAAAGCTTTTTAATGGTTTTTCAACCAATTGCAGTTCTTTAGTTCGACAATTTCATAATTGTTTTTCTGCATTCGCTTCTTTCATATACTAATTAATATATTGCAACAATATACTTTGTACCTCTTCATTGTTCTAGCATGTCTGACATTGAATTGTGAAATGGAGTTTTTTCCTTGATACCTCTCAGTAATGTTAGAAAGTTCTTATCGCAATTGTTTTGCAGAATAAAAAAATTGGGTGATTCAATGTTGTATCTGAAAACCATGATCGTAGTACCAATGATATACAGACCATGTAGGGGGCTGTATATCATTGATGTAAACACTGATTGCCTTGGACATGCATTTATACCATTAGTATCACACCATTTCATAGTGTTGTCATTATTCAGCACATGACTTAATACCTTCATCACAAACCCTTCCACCATGTCTGCAACTTTTCTGTACAAACTATTTTATCACCTCCCAAACCTTATAATAGAAATGACAATCTAACCACAGATACAAGCCTCAGTAGACATATAACTTTAAAGCCCCACCTGGGGCAACTGTGATTAACATGAAGAAGAAGAGAAGAAGGATTAAAAGTTTAACCAAAATCTCCAGAACAATAAACACCTTTAACTCAACAAACAAAACTTGTGCATAAAATTTCTAGAACATATCAGGAGTTTTATGCCCTATCTTTACGGTAGAACACCTACATGTAGTATTTGATCATTGACTTCATTGTGCAAAACGATGGTCCTACTGTTATTAGAACAGCGAGCTGTACTTATTTACGTTTTGCCCACTTCCGTTACCATTTACTTGAAACAATGTGAAAGAAATGAAACTACGATTTTTTGAATGGCTAATGTTAACGTATACGTTTGCTGTGCTATTAACGTGTTTGTTATTTTTTAGAAGCTTAAAATCTTCTAACGCATCATCCGGTTCTCTGAAAACATTCGAACAACGTAATAGAGCGTTCAATGTTTTTCGGTTTGATGCTTCATCAAATTTAGGTAAGCAACCAAGGACAAGATTGATGCTTGTGTAATATGATCAGACAGCTGCAGTGAAATACAATATCAGGCTTCTGATTTAAGTTATTTTATTTTGGATCTGTGACGAGGATCTATTCATGCTTTCCATTAATAGTTCAATAGTAAAATTATTCCTTTTTGTTCTCTGCTCACATGTAAAATTCCAGCGTTTTGTTTATGTATAATGAGACCTGTTAGTATTAATATGCATAATAATGTCAATATATTATTGCTCAGGACAAACCCAATATGAAGTTATCAATGCGATCACCAAACAGAAATTGTGGTTCTTCACATCATTGGTAATAATTAGTACAGCTTTAGTGATGCTCTTTGCGCCTCTAGCCTGTTAATTTTGCTGTTATGAAATATTTTGGTTTGAAAGTATAAGACTGAAGCTATTATATAAACTGGAAATTGGTCAAAAATCTTCGCAATCTGTTCAACTTGCTAGAAACTTAAACATAAAACATGTATTTTTTCGTTTTGTCTAGCAGCTGAATATTTTCAAAGCTTTTGCCTTCTACCACAAATATCTAGGGAGCTATTGTTGCCATCTAGTATTATTTATTTAGTCAGAGCTAATTTTGTTAATAGTAACAGACTTGAAAAGTGAAAATTCTCTTTTGTTTCTGTATTTGCTATATATACTGTTTTCTGAAACCTTTTTATGGTGCTTTCTGTTTGACCTGGTGGTAGCTTGGTAGCTATTTTATAATATTTGCATCAACGAATTAAAGTTGAATTTAGTGACTTGGCTTGGTTATATTAAGTACTCCGTTATATTAGTTATCTCTGCGCTGCCACTAATAACTCTACTACCATTCCATACCTCTATTCTCGATTTTTTCTCAGCTTTGAAAGTTGAAACTGCAAACCTAAAACTGTTGTTTGTAACTTTGCTAATTTTTTCAATAGGTTTCAACTCCAGATTTGCTGTTCAAATAGTCTTTAGTCAACTTGATTTGTTTTCAAATACCTTTAGGCTCACGTTTCTTCCAAATATTTTAATTGTGCTGAGAATAATTTTTGCAATTATTTGTGGCCTCATAGGATCCTTAAAGACATTTTGATGCACTTTCGAATCGAGGTCAGAGAATTGCCACACTCGAATATTTTTAGAGTTCTCTTTTCTCTAAGCATTCATTTTTAAGATGCACCTATTGCCAACTTCAGTTTTTGTCACAAAGAATACCTTTGCTCTGCCCAAGTTGTGTTACCTACTTGAAAATATTAAGATTTCTTACAGACACCGATTATAAAATTATTTTGTTGATTTATCCCTAGATGGTAATATCAATTTCATTGTTATTGCTTGCTACAAAACTTTCAATTTTCATCACTTGCCATCAATTTCCTCTTATTCACATAATGTCTTAATGGATGGTAACTCTAATGTGTGATATACATTGCAGCCGTTGGCCAAGCTGACCAGTCACAACCGGTAGAGACAGACCTGATTTCTGAGTCAAAGAATGAGAAAAGATACTGGAATCAGTGGGCACCAGTCAACTTGCTAAAACAGAATTTGTCTTACATCGAACCTAACAAGCTTAGACTGTTTAGCCATGCAGATTACTTGGTAGACATTTGGAGTAATAACGGGCTGGGTAGGCTTATTGTGATTTCTTTTCAAAGGAACTGTCACTAGTAGGGCGCTTATTGCTGCAGGATTTTAGTTTAGGCATTGATTATGAGAAGTCTGTGAAGATTTTTTATTTTGCCACTCAAAAAAATTTGTGGATAAATTTTTTATCTACCATAATGTTTAGTCTATATAAATTTTAAAGTTGGTCATCGTCGTTCGGTGGCTGTCTAGCTATAGCGAGTAAAATCTAGCAATGAAAAATTCATACTGCAGAAGATTTGATCTCGAAACCTCCCGTTTACAAGGCAACAAGCTAACCCATTAAGCTACACGGGATACAATGATATAATGAGTCATTTTCAAGGTTTTCATTTTTGCATAGCGACTCTATGTTATGCGCAATGTCACTAAAGCTTGCTCACACGGCTCTTATTAGTAAGTTTAGCAATATGTATACTAGTTTACTCAAATTAGCCAATGACAACTGCATTACCTATAACTACAAGCTGTTTTATTATTACTAGTGCCACACTGGGAATTTGGCTAGTTTTTACTGTACTCTAGGACACTTATGTATTCGCCTCATCTAACTTTCGCGTTTTCGCGGAGTCATCCTTTCGCGAAAATTTCATGTGCGAAACTAAACTATCATAACGAACGAGCGAAAACGCGAAATTAAATAGCTTTGTTCATTGATAGTCCAAGAAACAAATGGCAGCAAGCGATCAAATTGCATTATCGACTTCGCCCACTCCATTCTACCTTGCGGTTCACAATTACAAATTGCTTGGGCTGAGCCGTCCCAACTTTTTAGGAACTTTCCGCGGCTAAGTACAGTCAAACTCGGAT
This sequence comes from Watersipora subatra, assembly GCF_963576615.1. NCBI lineage: Eukaryota > Metazoa > Bryozoa > Gymnolaemata > Cheilostomatida > Watersiporidae > Watersipora > Watersipora subatra. The sequence goes on from NC_088709.1 coordinate 23,134,962, forward strand.
AACTCGCCCTCGGATAAAGTGTAACATTTCATCTAAAACACAAGGTCAACTCGAACAGATTTGTTTGGCCCGTTCCCACGAAATTATAAATTGCTTCAGATAACTCGACCTCAACATCATTTATTCAAAAAGTTATTTGCCCAACGGCTATGGAGACGGTTTTTACCGCTGTAGAATATCACTTTATTCGAAGCCATAGAGACAAACATCAACTTTTAGTAGTTCTTAGGCGTCATTATTATCATCATCAGTGGTAAAATATTCTTATTAACAACCTGTATAAAGGTTTGCAAAATATCAAGTTTGACCAAACATCCGCTTGGCCATGTCCTATCGAAAGCGTGGAAACTTCCGTATGAACTTAAAATAAAATCGGCAAAATTAATCTTTGTTAAAACGCTCAAAAGAAAAAGATGTCTTTTTTCTGAGCGTTTTAACTGCGGTCAAGGTTTGCCTATTTTAATTTAAAAACATCTCGTCAGTCACATCACCTAAAACAAAACAAATCTCAAAAAATAGAAAAATGTTGATACTTTCCGATAAAATTTTTTAAAACTTCACACGAGAGGCCCGGCTGAGGCCCTACATAAGAAAAACTTGTTGGGGGCTTACACCGCCCCCTTCAACACCCCCAGGTGTTCATAACTAGTCGCCTAACATTAGCCGCCCCAACTTGCAACCAGTGAATACAGGCCTGCGATGAACTTAACCTGAGGAATCTACTTATGTTTGTTCCACTGCATTTATTTTCACATCACTATATTTTCGGACTCATCAGAGCTGGGAAATTAAGGTGCAGCGAAATTTTACTCCGTATGCTACTCACAAAACTAAATACTAGCGAAATATAAGTGTCCTAGGGTGATAAGAGTCGATTGCGGCTGAAGCCACAATTGGGTGTTGGGAAAAAGGATTGCATCGCATGGGATTTGAACTCAGACCTTCGGCCTCACAGCCAGGCACGCTACCACCTGCACTATTCGAACACCTCACTGCATATTGTGATAATTGTACATATAGTTATTACACCTAAGGATCTCACATGGTGCAATGAGTTGCCACAGTGCTAATATATAAGTACACTATTGATTCTTTTGTAGTAATAGAGTTGCCTAATTAATTTTGTATACTTTTGTTTATGAATAATTATATTAATGGAGTTTTAAAAACATGCCGAAGATAAGAAAAGCTTTTGCCATCCTAGGTGATTACTTGTGGCAGCATATAATACAAGCAGAGCTCAAGTCTCGGCCTGACAAGCTCTACAGACACGGAGAGAAAACTATACATGGTATAAAGTACAGGTAAATTATTATCTGTCAGATGTCAATTATCCATTTTTTTCAGCCTCAGTTTACGTTATAACCATGGAGACGTGTTGTAGGTTTAAGGGAGGAGATAACTTGAGTTTAGGGTTTGTGTCGGACACAACAGAAAATGTTATCTTTGTGTTGAACGGCCGCTCTAATAAGACCCGTGAGACTACTCGTGCTTGGCTGGATGGACTCGCAGATCTCGATGCTCTACAGGTAGGAACAGATTCTCTACCTTTCTCGGTGGCCTTTGTTCCACTGGGAAGGTGTGGCTCTGCAGTAGATGGATATCTCTGTTACAGCCATGTGTAAAATTATAAGACCGCACAATAATTTTTATGATTTTCATACACTTAAACTATAGGACTCAATAAGCCCAATAATATTATAGTCAACTGAAATAAAATAAAGTTCCATATTATTTTAATCTTAAAAATTAACACTTTTTGTGATGTTATTGTATTATTTTAGAGTTGAAATTTAATCCTCCTAATTACATAACACTCTTATGCAATGAGATCTTATCTGTATTAATGAATCATTAGCAAAAGTTAATCGGTGATTAACTTCCGTGGAAGATTACTGGAATTCACAGATTTACATGGAATTCTAAACTTCTTTCGGTTATTCTTTCTTTTAAACTATTGTTTAAAATTTTTTGACTTTTTTTGTAAAAATCTTGGTTTTTTTCTTACCAAAACATGAATTGTTCACTACTCCTATTTTGTATTCAGGATACTTTTACAGTTTCTACTCTATTTGATAATATGCCTGCAAATAGAGATTTTTTGTTATTTTGCTATCAACAAAATAAAAGATTACTTACTACTTTCCTAGCAGATTAAATTTAGTCATTTTTGACAGCTTTAAGCTCTCATTTCTCAAAATAGTATTTAGTAAAAATAAATTCACATTTAATACTGCTTAACGACGTAACATCCAGAGTACTGTTTATAAAGACTAGTAGATAAGAAAAACAGATGGAAGATATTCTGAGCATTAAAATGCTAGCAATTTTCTGTATTCACATACTTTTTAAGACAAATTACTACTAGTTATATATATTTCAAACTCCCAAATTATAGTAAGCAGTCGTATACTTTTGCACGTGACTGTACATCCAACATGTGCTTCATCTAGTCAGTTTTCTCTGTGATTATTAGGCTTAGTAGAGAGTTAGCGTGATACATAGGATTTTAATACTGTCGGCCAAAGAGTCGAACTTGCTGGCTGCCAGTCGTGAGAAAAAAGTGTTGTTGTAGCTTTCACTAGTCTTTGTGCAAAAGTGGTGACAGAAGAAGAAAAACTACACAGTCAATAGGATGATAACATGCTATTGCGACGGACAAGTCATTGCGGTTCACCTTTCACTTCATCAAATATAATTTGAGGTTTTGTTGAAGTTTTTGTCAAATATGCTTTTAACATAAATTAGTTTAGGTGTCGAACATTTTTGTGCAAACACCCAGTATCAGTCAGCAGAGAAATTATATTAGTATTGAGTAGTATTTTACAATTTACTAGAAGTAGCATCTCCATTTTTAATTAACTTGCAAACCCTAATTTGTATTTGCTGCTATTGTTGCTTAGTGGCTGGTCTATCAGTTGGTGTAATTCTATATATGAAAAATCAGATCAGTTTAAAAACTGGTCACTAACTTTGTTGACTTTTACATTATATTTCTTTACATTTTATTCCGAGTTCAACAATTATGTCACTTATTGATTTTGGTGACACGAACACCGAGTTGTGGCTCCTGACTTGCGGTTCGGATGCTTGCTTTTTTATAGAATGTAGGGCTGGTGCTGATAGGAGATGAGCTGTGTGACAATAGCTGGCTGTTGGGCTATCTACAGAACAAAACTGCTTATTCGCCTAAATTTGTCTTTCTTGTCTATGATAGCCCACTCATCGATGATAAAACAGTCTTTCAATTCCCTCTTGGTGTCGCGACGTAAGTAAATATTTTTTTCCTGTTTGAAGTTGGTATTATTTTATTGCAAGGTAGCTGTTATGTGGTCCATAGGCTATTAAATAATTTTTTGCCAGCCTTCAGAAGCTTCGAGGAAATTCGAATTTTTATGCGAGTGGTGAAATATTTAGCTAGATTAGTTGTGTTTTGAGCAAGCCGGTAGAGACACGCTGGCACCCTATCGTGTCTCTATTGTAGACCTCTCTCTTGTACCACAGGCTCAGCAAATGGCATCGGTCATCTCAAATGCTGCTGACTGGGCTATGTATAAATAATTAAGCTCTGGTTGTATAGAACAGACAACTCTAGGCTTTCGTAGCGATTGGCTTTAAAAATGGCCTTTATACTGTTAGTATACTAGCAAAGAGAGTTGACCATACATTCCTATATATCAACAGCAGCTTAAAGGTTGACTTGCAACAAAATTCACATTACAGTTATTTGATATGAAAAGATTCATCATGTCTTACTCTGTTGTGTTGTATGGGCAAAATATGTGGAAAGCTGATTACAAGCTCTTAAAAGCTAAAAACGAACAGAAAATCGCAGCCACACGAGACCGCCATAGTTTGGATTCCCTTTCCAAAACGGCTCAAATGTGATGCACTTGTGAGATATGGTTTCTGTTTACACTTTCATGCAACCTTATTCGTCGAAATATTTTCACAAATATACTTCACGCATTCAATAAAACTATGTCTATTGTTCTTACGCGTCTATTTTATCGTCATCGTAATGCTGTCACTTTTAGCAGTGATATCTTATAACTTCCCGTAAAAAGTCGTTTAATTTTATAGCCTTAGCTCGAAGGAGTACATATCATTGTCTGATAATCATGACGAGTCTGTTGGTCACTTTTGATAATCGAAAAGTGCTGCAGAAATTATTTGCGAAGTATTGGGTCACATGATTAGATTACGACTTGATGATTGAATAATGCCGAAACAAAACTGTAAAGTAGCGAACATCTATATTTGACACGGGGTCTTCGGTAAAACCCGAAGCGTTTGTCATAAACTAGTGCTACGATAAGTTTTATATTGAGCTTTTTATTGGCCTTTCAATTCACGTGAGAACATCACGTGACAAGACAATAACCAAATTTCGTGGCTACGTCATCGAAATAAAAAGATTACAATCTACGGCGGCTTTTCGTTTTTGAGCTGTTAAGAGCTTGTAATCACATTCCCACATATTTGGCACCTACACCACAACTGAGTAAGACATGGTGAATCTTTTGATACCAAATAACTGTAATGTGAATTTTGTTGCAAGTCAACCTTTAACTAGGATATATTATTGTTAACTTCGAACAAGCAGTTTGGTCATTCACTGGACATGCAACAAATTAATGTGCCATGCTTTTCAGCATTTGATCTTTTTCTGTTACTTGTTCATTGGTTTTCAGTTTATATTTGTGTGATTGGTATTATTTTGTTTATTATAATAAATAATTTAATATTTGTTTCAAGTGTTTCAAAATTATTACATAATTTGATTATTACAATTCTTGACACAAGGAATGGATATCGTTAGTTATCCGTTATGGCTACTCATTTATGGGCCTCGCTCTGTTCTTTGTATGCCTTTCATGAATACGTTGCCATGTCGATACTCATTCAAAGTTCGTAGTGGAATTAGCGTAACTACTACATTGAAATAAGAGAGCTTCTTAATGACTAAATGTGAATTGGCAGGTACAGAGGCTTCCCACTGCCAGCATATCCTGATCTCGTTGTGAAAGGAGTAAGGAAGTATGTGTGTAACTTTATCGGTACTGTGTATAGCAATTCTTCCAGAGAGCTCCTCGTCAAACATTTAGAGAGAATAAATGTTGCTGGAACTTCTCATTGCTATCTGAAAGTGCGCTACACGTAAGTAAATTAGGAAGTCTGTATAATATTTTTCATTCGGCATTCAATGTTTGTTGAGTTTTATATTTTAGTTAATATTTAGGCTGCTTGCATGTAGGAGTTTAACTGATAATGAATTCCATCTCTACTTAACTTTATTTTGTAAAGAACTTGCAAGTGATAAAGGCAAATTTATTTTTGCAATTCGTAGAGTTGTGTGCTCCCAGCTTACTTACTTCTTTACCATGGAGGGATAACTCCTAAATTGGATCCCGTTGTCATTAAATCTCATAAAAATTCCCATAGAATGTTTTACTTATGAGTCATATCTCTGTGGAGTCCAAAGTCATATAATGGATCGTTGATTTTAAATAAGAAAATCAAAAGGTGATTACTCATTATATTAACTCAACGACTCAGAGTCGTTGCTAACGACTCAGTCACACAAATCACCAGCGGTTTTTGTGGTAAAGATCAGTTTTAGGTTTAAACATCTTGTACGTTAATTAAACTGTGTCAATGAGTGGCAGTTTCTTATGAACTTGAGTTTGGAATGATGATTTTTTATCAAGCTTCACATGTGCCGGTTATTTAAAGTAAAACATTTTGGGTCAGCCATTTTACATCTTGACTGTGATTTCTACCAACTTGAAAGGCAGTTTATTAAATTTAGTAATAAAATTTTGTTTTGCAATAAATTTTTATATTCTTGACTAAATCAGATTGGTCCAAGTTGTTTTTGAAACTTGGAAAGTTTTCCGTTATTTTATTTATGAACAAAATGTTCAGCGCAATTTACCAAGTTAGTGTTATGTAAAATATATCATTTATTGTTGTTTACATTACATCTCTGTTAGTTGTAGCATTAATCATTCTCACAGACTCTTTCTTAGCTGTTTTCAAGAGAGAGTCTTTATTTCTCGGGATCGATAAGCTCATGGGTGTAGTTACTAGAGAACATAAGTTTGTGGTAAGGTTTCCTAATAAGGAGGATACCGGGCTAAAGCTACCGAGATTTCAGACGTCTTAGAGAATAACCAAGTTTGTGCTGCAAATGAATATGTTTATAGATGACTCAATGATGCTGCTTGGAAGGAAAATCAGCTTTTTAATTGTAAGGTAATCTAAAATAAATTTAAAGGCATTGATAGCCAGGTTTAGTCTTTAATGAAGCTAATGAAGTTACTTGCCATTCTAAATAATGCTGCCACAGAAACATGCCTATTCTGTCTCGGGTTCTTTTCTTGTACTATGTCCGGCAACACAATGGAAAGATCAAAGTCCAAACTTATGCAGCAGCATTTTGTACATAGTTTGTGTAATTAATCTCGTATGGCTTGAATTTGATAACCTTTGTTCAAGTTGTTCGTAAATTAAACTGAAAAATATTTGGAACTTTATTTTCACGAGGATGAATACATCTTGTTTGTTGACAAATATGTTTTACAAAATTTCACGAGATGCATTCTGTCGTCTTAGAATCAAGCTTGATCTAACACAAAGCAATAAGTGTGGCTCATGCGCTATGCTTATCATTAAATCGTGTGCCAAGCAAAGGAGAAACATGATTTGTAAATCACTTTTTCTTAACCTATTGTAGTGCTACAGCCATAGTTCTGTATGGAAAGTTAACCAATCTAAAAGAGTAGCTTTGGTCCGGAAACTTAAGAGCGAGACACATACACACAAACACACACCAGACTTCCCAAAAGTCATATCAATAGTCGTACTTCCTGTTTGTCCTTCTCATTATGAGATCAGCTATTCAGGTTGCAGTGTTTTGCGTCTCTATTAACTTGTATTTTATTTTGTATTTGCTCATGGCTGTTGGAATAAAACTTCAAATATAGCCTCAGACACATAGCTATACATGTTTCAAATGAATTAGAGGTCGGTTGGTTAGAATTTGTCCCGTTTTTTTTTCTCTAAATGGTGTAAATTTTCTGATTTGACCGTATATATATATATTGTATATATATGTTGTATGTATATGTTGTATATATATATGTATATATATTGTATATATTGTGTATATATTGTATATATATATTGTATATATATGTATATATTGTGTATATATTGTATATATATATATTGTATATATATGTATATATATGCATGTATTGTGTATATATTGTGTATATATTGTATATATATGCATGTATTGTGTATATATTGTGTATATATTGTATATATACAGTGTGTATATGTTGTATATATATATTGTATATATATGCATATATATACAATATATATATATATATATATCACATCACTTGAAACAATATGCACAACTATTGGTGTCTTTTTTGAGGACGTCTGGACACGTTTTTGCTCAAGAGTATTTTCACTGTGATCAAGTTTTGTTGATTTTAATCTTGAAACATCCTGGTAGTCAGACCACCTCAAACAACAAACATAGTCTCAAACGATAGAAAAATATCCATACTTTCTGATAAAATCTTCTAGAATTTGATGTGCTCAACTCTTCAACTGGTCTTTACCTTAAAACTTGCCTCACTCTCGAATCAAGTAATATGATAGGGTGTATTTATTGGGATACTTTATATAGTTGTCAATATAGTTGCTCACTTCAATTGCAGTTGGCAGCCAACAGAGACACAGGAGAGCCTAAGTTCCTATGTGGAAGTACTGAAGTCGAGTGACCTGACACTCTGCCCCCTAGGGCTGAATGCTGAGAGCTATAGGATATATGAAGCTTTGAGTGTTGGCTCAGTGCCAATCATTGAAGACGCTGTCATGGGCTCCAATTGTTCTTCAACTCCGTACAGGTAAATGCAGGTGCAGCTAACTGAGAAAACAACTACCACATTTTTTCTGTTAGCTAAATTCGCTACTTGTCTACGAGAACCTTGCATTGTAGTGTTGAATAACAAAAATGGCGCGGAGTAAACAGTGATGTGAAAAAGGTTATTTCATATTGATTGTTTTTGTTATATTTATATTACTTTTTATTTTCATAATATTTTTAGCTCTCAGCAACGGTTGGTTTTCATATATTTTGGATTCCTATATTTTGGTTTAGTAGGTTTCGTATAGTTTGGTAACCTGATTTTGAAATAAGATTTTGGGCATAAAAGTCAACATATTTCTGTAAAATGTGATTTATATTTTCTAAGTAGTTGTTAGCTTCAGGCTCTGTGTTCAAACTATAAGCATTAATGTAATCATTAACTGTTTTATGCTATATGTTCAGAAGTAGTATAAGTAGTATTTTTTCAGAAGTAGTATTTTTAAATCACCTGCTTTAAAAATCGCCACCAATCATGATATCGTGGAGCTCTATGTTAATCATGTGTTAGATGGCTAAACAATCATTCCTCTATAGTCAACAACTAATTGAGGCATATAAGTGTTTCACAGTAATTTTAACCCTCTTCTATTTACTAACAAGAATCAGGTTAGGACGGCAGCTCTTTCTAGCCTTATTGATTTCTGTCTGACTGTTCAATGCAACCTGTTATATAATCCGCTTCTATGGAACAGGTACTAAGGCACTCTTTGATGGATTTGCTTTTTATCTTACAGGCTGCTGAGGCGGCATAAAGCACCAGTTGTGTTCGTGAAGGATTGGTCAGAGCTTCCTAAGGTTTTAGCCAATGAAAAGAAGCTCTCTATCGCCGCTAAGGAGAGGCGAAGAGAAAAAATGTTGAACTGGTACCAGAAATTTCGCTCTACTTTAGCTGTTTCATTCACTTCCACCGTTCTCCAAAAGTTTTTTAACGCTACAGTTTAAAAGGTCATCATTTGTGGTGGTCCTCACTGTTGAACTGGTAAAGTTAGAGGGTTAGAAAAGAAGATAACTTCTCTATTTCATTTAGCAATGTAGTCACTTTAGATTAGCTGTCATGATAGGGCTAAATGGGAGACTGCTGTTATTCCTTTGCTAAGCAAAGTTTGTATCTCATCGCTGAACAGACCTCTCTCTTTATACACTAAGTTTCTCTCCTTGTGCACTGATAAGTTATATTGATATTTTATAGCGATGAACGTAGCTGTTGGCAGCCTTACAAATATTTTTAGAATTATCCTTAGAATCTCTTCCCTATAGACTACAAATTTGCGGCAATCATATCCATTCTATGAAGTTCTTTTTCATTTGTTTTTGTACATACTGACTTTCTCCTACTGGTATGGCCTAATTACTGTTTATTTTAAAACACTCTTAGTCTATTGTATGTTTTGTTTCGTTGTTGAGTTTCACTTAGTCATATTTGTTAATGCTATTAAAATCCTCCCATTTGTACCTTTGGTCTGTTACCAGTGAGGTGGACAGCTTGCATTACCAGCGTATTCTCTATGTCAAAGCGATGCAATTACTCTGGTATGCCACCTCAGTAGGGTTGAATAGGTCAATTCCTACAGACGATTGATCGATGATCAAGGCGGCATTCACTAGAAGTACACACATATAAGACATCTGCTCCAAGTAAATTTCATTAAACTAGCTAATTGCATTATAGGTCTGCCTGCATTGAACATACGGTATGTGGCAGCGGGTTTATAGCACTGCACAGCTTCGTTATCCTGCCTTGCTATCTAAATCATGACTGTGTCATGCTACAATACAATCTCTAAGTCAGGACTGTGTCATGCTACAATACAATCTCTAAGTCAGGACTGTGGCATGCTACAATACAATCTCTAAGTCAGGACTGTGTCATGCTACAATACAATCTTTAAGTCAGGACTGTATCATGCTACAGTACAATCTCTAAGTCAGGACTGTGTCATGCTACAATACAATCTCTTATCTATGTCAGAACTGTGTCATGCTACAATAACAATCACTAGTACCTTGGCAGTTGGAGACCATCAGGTGTAATAATTGACTGCACAAGTATCCGTTCTGAAAGCAATATTTTTCCTAACCTCCAAATGTGGCTTCAGGAGCACGGACACGGCTCTTATTATAGTAAAGATTAAAGCTATATCAAAGATTTTAGAGTGTTGATATTCAGCGGAGAAATGTCAAAATGTTAGCAGTTATACCAGTCATGCATGCGTAGTGTTTCTTGCTGTTTAATGTGAAATCAGTATTTTAGTTATGCCTCTACTGATTGGATATTGGCCGGTGAAGGTCAAGGCTATTTTCAGCAATATTTTTTAGTTTTATTCATAGTACACCATTTAATGATAAGGATAGGCTCATTGTTGCTTTGCAAAACTCAAAAGTGAGCTCGCCCTTAACGAAATTAACCAATAGGGTGCAAGCAAAGCATAAGCCTCTAAACAAATACAGTAGGCGCTCCTACAATGTAAATAATCAGTACCAAAAACGTTTACGTTATCAGAATTTACGTTATAAGAACAGTAAAATGCATGTGGATTGCCTAATCCTTTCCGAGATCTTTCCAAACTCACCCCTTTGGCCATGCTAAAAGGAAAATCTTAACTCTTTTAATTTGTGTGCTGTACCGTAACTGCAGTACTATTGATTTGCATAGACAACTTTTCTCCTTTCTGTGATCAATCTTACTGGTTTTATAGACCATGATTGCGGTAATTTTACAACAAGTTGATGGGACTGCACATTTTCCACATTCTTTTACAATGATTTGTTTATTTTTTCTAATTAACAAAGTCTATTCTGCAAAGTGAAACTAATAACAAATATTCTTTACGTCTACAATAAAGCAAAACAAAATCTTTTTACTATAAAAAGCAGTTCAACCTGTTTGTTGTCTATCTGTATCTAGGGTCAAGGTTAGGATAAAATATAACTTTCGACGATACTCCAACTCGTGACATTCAGATTGGTAGACCGAGGCTGTAACACCTGCACCGATCGATCGCCTTTATATTTGTGAACAATTACTCAGCTGTCCTATTCTCCTTTTTGTCGACATATTTAACGATGTATTACGATGAACTATAATGTCGCGAAAGTTATATATAAAAGATAAACGGATGAACTAACATTCAAATTGAATTTAAAAACTTCCGATTGAACACTTTAAATTATATGGAATCTTTTACGTAGTACGAAGCAAAAGCTTTACATAAATTTTTTACATTATCGGAAATTCCCATTATAGGAGGTAAACATTACAGGAGTCTCTACTGTACAATCAAAATAGAAAGCAAGCACTGAACAGATTGATTTTTATAATCGTCGCTTAATCATCATGGTAACTCTATTGTTGGGTACTCAGGCTAGGCATAATCATCCAATCCCATGACAAGCTAGGTAATGGAGGAATTTATAGAGGGAGGTTTTCAGCTTATGAAGTATTCTAAATGCAGCTTGTTTATCATTCAGTATCGACTAAATAGACAGACATGAACTTTAATTTATTTGACTACAGCCTGTTATGTTAATAATTCTTGAAGTCTAGTTCCTTTTCCTGTTTTCAGATGTAGCTGAGGGAGCACAATTCCCTCATAGTATGCACAACATACATGAGTGAAACAAGACAATTATCAGCAGTTGTCTAGACATCCTGCATTTATTTTAATAATTGTGTTTGCTGTCAGTACAACCTTATTATTTCTGGTTTTTGCTCTCTTTATTGGATGTCGCAAAAAATATAAATCTGTTTTATTATCCCTGTAGCTGATTTTTAGACTATAATTTCCAAACACCTCACTGTCATCCTTATAGTCTACCTAGCTCATTATGCAAAACCTGATGACTGCGGCATTGTTGTTCGGTCACTCATTATGGCCTAGCAATTAGATTATAGATAAAAGACAAGGCCCGCAGCTTTGGAGCTTGATACACTGAGCCGTTAGTCACCTGAATATGTTTCAAGTTGGAATACTATTAGCTGTAAATGTAGAGAATGTGTTATTTTAATAGATTGATAGATAAATAGATAGATGGATAGATAGATAAATAGATAGATGGATAGATAGATGGATAGATAGAGAGATGGATAGATAGATAGATAGATGGATCGGTAGATAGGTAGGCAGGTAGGTAGGTAGATAGGTGGATAGATATGAAGTTTGTTATCTCTGGCCAATGCTGTTCATAGCAAATTAGACAATGAAACAAAAAGTGAAAATAACAAAGTGAAATGTTTCGTATTGGAAGAAAAAACTCTATTATGAAACTAATTATATTTGATGTTTTATTTGCAATACCAAGCTTCTGTTTACACGCAGTAAGTTAAGATGTGACCAATTATATTGTAATAAATAGATACATGTCATTTTACCTTTCCCATACATTCACAATGACATCACAAATCCTAAGTTTGATCAGTCAGAGCAATCATATTTGCAGTTATCTTCTCATCGTTTATCATCCATTAACCGCCCCTTTATGTCCAACAACAGTTATCCACAGCGTATAAATTTGTGTTAACGATGAACTTACACAAAACTTTAGTAGATGTTATCAGAAAGTATCAGTATTCTTTTACCATTTACGATTGTTTTAATGTTTGAAGTGGTTTGTCGGCCAGGATGTTTCAAGATGAACATCAATAAAGCTTGATCAAGGTTAGAAATCTCCCATCTAGGGAAAGTGCCATTATGACGTCTATAGTGCCAAGGAGACCGACAGAATAGAGATGCATAACACTGCTACTTGAACCCAATAGCCGATATCAATAACGAGAGAAACAGGCTGTTGAACAACTAGTCACGTCATTTCGGAACGTATTCTTCTGATTGTTTTAACTATTTTAATCTTGAAACATCCCAGCAGTCAGATCACCTAAAACATAAAAAACAATCTCAAATGGTAGAAAAAGACCGAGACTTACCGTTGAAATCTACTAAAAAATTTTGTAAGTTCACCTTTAGAATATTTTAAACTCTGCAGACGGTTTTGAAAATATGATGCTGGCTGATGAGAAGAACAATAATCAAGAAAGTTTATACAAGGTTCTTTAGCGATACATCCTTTGTAATTGTATCCGTTGCGAAGAGATTTGGCACGCAGTTCAATTGTTTACACTGGAAACATGTAATATACATGATGTTTACTTTTGCTCTAAGGCATAGACTACAATATAAAGTGGCCAATAACAATAAAGAGTTAATGTTTGGTATAGTTATTGTCATTTGAAAATTAATTATAAATGTCCTGAAATCCTCTCTAGCGGAAGTGATAAGACGGTGAGAAAATGAATTTAAAGTAACAGTCTGGTATAGATAGACTGCTGTCTCTAATCGCAAGGGAAGTCAGCTGAGTTGGCGATTTACTGTTCACATATAAGGCTTTTGTGACAAGCGATTTGAGATCACAAAATTGCTGTCAAAATCGTTCATTCTGAGTATCACTTGAAGCAGACAAATATATAAAACTACAGTAGATGCTCCTATAATATAAAAAATCTGCTCCAGAAATGTTTAAATTATAGGTAATTTACGTTATAAGAACAGTAAAATACAGGTGTACATGTAAACTGCCTAATCCGTTCCAAGATCGTTCCAAACTCACCCCCTTGGCCATACAAAAAGGAAAAACTTGACTAAACTCTTTTAATTTGTAGGCTGTACCATAACTGCAGAATTATTGGTTTGCATCAACAACTTTTCTCCTTTTTATGATCAATCTCACTGGTTTTATTATAGACCATGGTTGCGGTAAATTTACAACAAGTTGATAGGGACTGCACATTTTCGATGTTCATGTACAACGGTTTGCTTATTTTTCTAAACAACAAAGTCTATTCTGCAAAGTAAAGCTAATAATAAATATTTTGTACATATACAATAAGGCAAAACAACAAATTATTTTTACTATAAAAAGCAGTTCTAACTGTTTGATGTTAGACTATCCAGGGGTCAAGGTTAGGATAAAAGATAATTTTCGACGAAACTCCAACTCGTGGCATTAAGACTGGTAGACCTGCGCTGTAGCACCTGCGCAAATCGATCTTTTATATGTATTAACAATTGTGAGGCTATCCTATTCGCCTTTTTTCTCGACACATTTTACGATCCATTTTGACGAACTAGAATGTCGTAAAAGTTATATATAATTATAGATATAATGATAAATGCAAGGCGTTTTTCTTCTGCAAGTTCGGCAAAATGAACTAATATTCAAATCAAATTTGGAGAACTCGCCCGACTTGACACTTTACATTATGTGGAATTTTTTATGTAGGGGGAAGCAAAAACTTCACATAAATTATTTACGTTATTTGGATTCATGTTATAGGAGCGCCTACTGTAGTCATAATACCTCACTTCCTGTCATCTAATTCCAGTATCTGCCTACGAAGGGTATGCCTAATCTGTTGCGCTACTAACACTTCTGCAACCATAGACAAGTCTTTATCAGGGTCAAGTGTTATCAAGTTTACACTGGGAAGGCTTGCGGTTTTTTGGTTGACTTAGCAAAGTTTCAGAATCCTTTTTTCAAACACTAAAATCTCTTCTTATACAAACTAGTACACTGGCAGTACTGTGCGACGTGAGAGCTCATCATGTGTAATAAATATGTACATAATTATTCCAAATGATGGCAAGGCAGATGAGTGGTGCAGTGGTTAATGAATGAGTTTATCAACCTGAATTCATGAGTTCAATTTTTGTATGATGCATTTCTTTTTCAAACTCTCTAAAGTTTTGGGACGGATGAATGTTATTATAGTAGAGATTATGTTAAATTTGGCAGTGCAATGGAACTGCCAAAGTTTAAATTTATGAAGCAAAGCATAGTCTACCTTTTGTATAATTATTCTCATATAGCTTAAATTTAATAACTTAGCTAATTATTCGTAGATTGAAATAAACCGAATTTTGTAATTTTGCATTAGCTGTGGTAAATACTTTCTTGTTCGCTAGTAAATGTGCTTGACAAAGCTAGAATAAAGCTTGATCTAGCGCAAAGCAATAGATGTAGTTCACATGCTATGTCTATCCTACGCAAAGAAAAAAACATGGTTTGTAAATAATTTTTCTCAACCTAATGTATTGCAATTTCCATGGTTTTCTATAGAAATTCTAACTGATCAAAAAGAGTAGTTTTGGTCAGGGGTCTCATCTTCAAATTTATAAACTTGACAGACAAACTAATACTATATAACAATGGAAAAAGTTAGAGAATCGATGAATGTAATGAAATGTGATGTAAAACAGTATAAATAACAGCGCAGTCTATCATTTGATTGTAGACTAGAAGGCGAGTAGGCGCTGACAATTGGCTGTTATGTTAGGTTCTACTTGAAGTCTTCGCAGCAGGCACGTATTTTTCCATAGATGCTTAACGAAATAATTACAAAAAAATGTTTGCAATTATTGAGTGGGAGTGTAAAACATTGGAAACTACCTGTGTGGCAATAACGCGATACAAAATTATCTAAAACTGTTATCATTCCTACATCAAAGCATTTTGTGTTATAGAGCCATCCAGGTCGACAAATAGGTTTATGTAAACAGTTTTTGCTCGAGTCCAACCCAGAAAAGCGCCAGTACAACTATTTCTTCCTGTAGGATTTCATAGCCGCGTGACTGTGTATTGTAAATAAAACACTCGTGGCAAGCCCAATGATTGGCTCACTAACTCGTCATTCATTGATTGGGAGTTAAAAGAAAAACCTCAGGCAATGCTGAGCTCGTAGCTTTCTAAGCTGTCCTGCATGTCCTCACGCTTAGCTTACTTGCTGTTGCTTTCCAGAGGCAGTCAGAAAGTTTTTTGAAAGACATTTCAGGCGCCAAGATATTGCAGGTAGGAATTCATTACACCCACAAGTACGATAATTAGTACCATTTTTAATGTAAATTTGAATTTTTTTTTTCGAAAGTTTCAATCTGCAGTCTTTATCTCCTTTCACCAATGTTTTTGAAAGATAGACTGTTCCTTATTTGTTCTAGCCAAGAGCTTATAGCTCGTTCTCTCATGGGTGTATTGGGGGTGGTATAGGTATACTTCAAAGCTAGTACTCATAAGTAATACAGTTACAAGTACTAGCAACACCAGTCATAGACATTAGGGACAGTTATTTCAGTTGAGAATGCATCAGCCGCTTATGGGGCTTGAAAAAATATGAGGTGGTTAAAAATTTGCCAACTTTTTGCAATAAGATACTATGTAGCTGCGACACAGTAGCATTACCTTTGAATCTTACGAAAAAAGCTAAAATGGTGTGAAAAATTAAACGCGCATCGCATACTCCCTTTAGCAGCTATTTGATCAGGTGCCAAAAAACTAGGCATAGTTTTTTGGCACCTGATGGAAAAACTCATTAGCCTCTACAAGGACTAATGAGTTTTCCAAACTCGGCAACCTCATCTCGTTTCCCCAACTGCACTCTTCAACAAAAGATGCCAGTTGGTAGAATCTGTAGAAATGATTGACAAGGAGGCCTTGATCCGTATCATTTTTTCGGGCCAGCCATTCAAACTATCAACTGTAACTGAGACGCACAACAATTATAACCAATTTGCATTCCGTAAGCATCAAATTTGCAAGCTTGTATGTTTATCTAAACTTACAAGGGATGGTTATATCTAGTAATAGTTTAGTAGAGTGTGATCCAACTGTTTATCGTTTGCTTGACCAATTGGAAAATCAATACAGGCATTCACGGCTCCGAGAGAGATTGAGTCATTTTGAAATAACGGTGATGAAACCTTCCTACACCTTGTTTTTCATTGCATTCATACAAAACAAGACATCGAGTACTTTACCTATCCTCTAGCGTGCCATGCCACCTGCGCACCAAGTCAGCTGCTGCCTTTCTTGTTCATCCCAAAGCCTTTTACAAACACAGTATGTTGTCTTACAGTTAATTGTGTTTATTTCTGACCAGAATATAAGAACTTTTTAAATAGATTTAGGTGTGACGTATTACTTGGGAGATAGGTAATGACAAGATTTGCTGGTGTGGCTGTCCAGGCTCCAAGGCATGCCATCCCCTGTTGTTCAATTTGGTTTGTTCATGTCAGCTGTCATACATTGAACATAGTTATAGGGTAAGCCCAGTTCCAGCTCAATAACAATATGGAGGCAGTCCTAAATGGGATAGCCTACATACATATCAGTAAGCTAGTTCAAATGATGCGTAACATCCCTCTAAGAGTTCATGAACAGTTATATTATTTTAAAATATTATACATAGGTTTTGTTCAAATTTGATGCAACGAAGCAAAAAGGAGATGGCCCAAAATATAAAACTGTAGTATCATATCATCTACACTCGTACAGGGTCAAGGTTAAATACCCTTTACAGACTGTTAGCCTCCGGCTCTAATAACAGTACAGAAAAGTTTGTTTCGATCAATGGCTGCGTGCGAGTGTACTAGGCTATTATGACTTTCTGTATCCATGCTCTATCTACACCCGTGTGTGACCACTTTATCAGTAAGTGTACTAGATATATGCAAACATTGAGGCTATCTCTTAACCCCTTCTAAACGCTTTCTTTGTTGTCCCGCATGGCAATAGAACCTTTTGTTATATTCCATCTGCTACCACCGAAGGGAATACAAAGGACTAACTGATCGCAGACTTGGTGTTCTTCAAGATATTTATGAGGCTTGATCTCTATTGTCTTGCCATGAATCATATTTACTTTCATTGAATGCCACTGCTTACTGCAAATAGTAGTTAGTAACCGAGAGGAAGTATTTGGCTCGGCTTGAATTACCATGGCGTCAGCCGTTCTAGAGGTGTTTTATTTCACTGTGACACTATAACTACGTGCGATAAAACAATGCTGTCTTTTTTATTTTTTTAATAACTTCGAGGGTCATTTCGGTTGTGTCAGAAGCGAGGTTCTTACTTTTCTAATAGCTTTGAGAAAATCGTTTCAGTTATGCCAGCAGCGAGGTTTTTATTTTCTTGATATCTCTGAAGGAGTATCAGAGTTATCAAAAAATTGTTTACGATAATAACAATAACATAACAATAACATAGCAATAACATAACAATAACATAACAATAACATAGCAATAACATAACTACAATCATTTATGCCAGCAGCGAAGCTACGTGGATCGGCAAACAACACTAGAGAACTATACTTTTTTGATAACGTTCCTTATGAAGCGGAATGCCAGACAATGTTTTCAGTCTTTTAAAAGAAGTCTGTGATGAAGATGCTAAGTAAAACTGTCCCTAATCGAATCGATGATTTGTGCATGCCAGCTATTTGCTGAGAATTTGAAGCTAAAAATTATTCATTCATTATTTAGCGAAAAGTCAAACACGTTTAAATTTATTCTTCATATCTAATTGGTTTATTGATCACATTGAATAGCTATTTAAATATTGGTTTATTTGAGCTACCAAATAAATTAAAACATACCAATATACCAGAGACAACCTCATGTAATAATAAATCAAAGCTTTTTTTCTCACATAAGTTTTACCTTTCCGATCTCGCTTGGCAAAATAAAAAAAAGTTGTACATAATTTCAAAAGCGAAAGACAGCCAAATCTTTTCGGCTGCGACAAAAGCTGAAAACAAGAAGAAAGACATTATACTTGAAAAAAAAACATTGACAAACCTATATTTAGGCCTAATTAAAAAGATAATATTAAGCTATAGACACTTTTTATGTACACGGCTGCAGTACGAAATGGACGGTTATGGCATGACATACCATGCTGTCGTTATTTGAGTGCTGATATTGAACTTACATCAACAGGTACAACAAAATACATTTTATGAAAAACAATTAATGGTTCATTAGAACTACACAAAGAATTTTTGTGATGTATTTTACAAACGTAAGTACCCAGCTACAGATATATTTCTGTAAACAGTAAACCTGATGAGTTGCTTGGCTGAAGAATGTTGTATCAAATGATCAACAATAATAGCTCTTACTTTCATTAATATTGTTATTACTTTTATTAATCTGTATATATACATCTCAAAGTTTGTCGTCTGGCGTCTGTCAGCTATAGGCTAGCGATTAAAATCTAGCAATGTAAAATCCGCATCGCAGAAGATTTGATTTCGGAACTTCCTGTTCACAAGGCGACAAGCTAACCTATTAAGCTACATGGGATGCAATGGATTAATTGGTGATATGAGTCATTATCTGGGTTAAAATATTCATAGCGACTCGGCGTTTCGTGTAACATCACTAAAGCTTGCTCTCACGGCTCTTATTAGTAAGTTTAGCAATACGCATGCTAGCTTTCTCAAATTAGCCAATGGCAACTACATTACCTGCCACTATTTATAAGCTGTTTTTAATAGCCGTGCAACGCAGGGCATTCAGTTAGTATATAATAAAATTGATTCTGCTTGTTAGCGTTGTACCTTGTTCGTGTAAATAAGTGAATTATATGCTATTATTACATGTTTTCAAAATAATCTCACTTACGTGTTTAATATGAGCCTACTTTTAAATGGTATAACATCTTTCATCAGGTTTAGAACCCAAAACTGCTGTGGCAGATGTTGGTCCAACAGCCAATGTTAGATACACTGACTAGTAACAATTTGGTTATGTAATATCCAAGCAGATTATAATTTTTGACTACTCTTTCTGGTAAGGCGGCTGCCACAGATGACTCCATCACAATTCGATGTTAGAGATCAGCAAATTTCAACAATTGCAAGACGATTCGATATTGCAAATAGATGATTTGCGATATTGTCATTATGTAAACACTCATCAATTTTTGTTAATAGTTTTTTATATCTTAACTTAAAAATGAACTATTGTGTTCGTGATAATTAAAATAATTTATTTCACGAATGCCCGTGTGTGTGGAAGGTCATGGAATGAGTTTATTATAAAACTAAAAGGCCTGTGCGTTGTATTTCCAGTATTGCTCACTCTGAAAATCGTCAGATGTGAGATAAATCGTCATTACACGATTATATTGTTTATACGATTGACGATATCTCCTATAAGTGGTGGTGATTTTCAAATCGTTTACCCTAAAAATCACTACTAAATAATTATTGCGAAGCTCTATGTGACGTTTGTGTCAGCTCTATAAGGAAAGTTCCTGACCACTCCTTCCTGATGATTTGAGGCGTTGCTACTGCTAGTAATGCGAACTTTTTCCCCAAGCGTGTCATCTGAATCCAAAATTCTATCAAATCATATCTTCAGTCAAATTTGAGTGTATTGACTGGTCAAATTCTCCTTTGTCGATGCTGCAACCATTATGCTTGTCACGCCAATTGAAGTCACTTCACTGGATCCCTTTTAGAGATGTCTCTATTAGATTTCAAGGATCAGATTTTCAAAGGCTTTGTGTAACACCTTGGTGGTTCTATTGCAGCTTTGTGGAATGCAAAGGGTTAGTCAACGCGGCGTAACGTTACAAGCACAAAACAAACAGGAGGAAAGGAGCTTCAGGGAATAAATAGATGAATACCTGACCTTCCACGAAAGCTGTCTAAAGGCTTAATGCTGAGCCGACATCTAAAATCATAAGTGAGAGAGCCGGAATAGGCGCTGTCTTGTCTCGTCAGCAGATGTTGGTAGTTCAAGCTCTGAGATGTTCTTCAATCCAGGGTGAGCCTATCCTGATGCTTTACCCAACTTTGACTGTGACATCATATTTATTCTCTTGAAATTGTGAGAAATGATTGTCAACGATTGACTGGTAATGCTCAATTGGCAATGCGGAATTGGCAATGCACAATTGGCAATTCGAAAATGGCAATGCGCAAATGGCAATGCACAAATGGCAATGCTCGTTCGACGATGTTCGTTCGACGATGTTCGTTCGACGATGCTTGTTCGACGATGCTCATTCGGCGACACTCGTACGATGACGCTCGTTCGATGACGCTCGTTCGACAACGCTCGTTCGACGACGCTCGCTCGACAAATGCTTTTTCAATAATGCTCATCTAAAACTGCTCATTCGACAATGCTCATTCGACGATGCTCATATGAAAAATCTGCTGTTCCCTATAATGTTTACACTAGTGTTGGACCGGTATATAATTTAGTGTCGGATAAGATATCCTTGCACTTTTTTATCGCTTTTCCCGGTGTCGGCATCCTCGGTATTTACCATCTTCGGTATCCTTTGCCAATTAAGAAAGTTCGGTATTGTCGGTATTGTAGTTTGGTATATGGTTTTCAGTGTGTGTTCAACTTCAGCTTACCTACTGCCCATTTTTATATAACGCAGATGGAAAGATAAATCAAATATAAAACGTATAAATATATCAAACGTATCAAATATCAAACGGGGGTTTTATTAAATATAAAACGTAATATATGTTTTATATTTGGTAAAACATAAAACGTATATTACGTTTTACATTTTATCAATGTGAGACGTAATACAATACTAGATACCTATAGGTAAGCGTGGTAATGTTTGTTGAAGAAAGAGTTATAATATAATTCGCATGTGTAGTGTTTTCAGAATGTCTGAGAAAAAAGTTGTGATTGCCAATGTGCGCTGAGAGACTCTTTTTGATTAGCGTGTTCGTCAAAGATGCGTTTTGCTAACATCAATTGACGCGCGATTTTTCTCATTTCTTTCTAATTCCATTACATAGCGATTGTGCGCGAGACGTCAAATGAGCTCTTTCATAAGCAGCTCATTGTGAGGGAGATTCTCCCGCGCACACACGTCACTGGTAAGGCTGCAGCCTGTCAAATACAAAAATCTATCCGGATAACGATTTACCGATAGGCTTTCACGGATAAATACCGATCATATCAATCCGGCCGCGGATAACTAGCTGTCACTGAAAATGATCGGTTTTCCGGATACCGACAATCTCTCGGTGTCGGTAAGAGCGAATAACTCCTTACCGGCCCAACACTAGTTTATACACCACTGGGTTCTATGTGAGTTAAATTCGATTACCTTCCGATTCAATCACTGGTGGTCTGAAAGTAGCAGCTGTTGCCCGGAAAGTTCAAAAAGTTACAGAAACATGTCGGACAACAGACATATCGCATCAAACTTGTTGGCTCAACCTGGGGCGTCTGCCAACAAAAAGGTATCTTTTGATAAAATTTGATATTCTCTTTAGCAAAAACTGACAAATTTAGATATACATCATATGTGTTAGCGGAGCTATTTCTTGTGATTCTGCTACTCCAAGTTCTTTAATTAGAGATATCATAAGTTTTATCAATAAACAGCTGTTCATCCATGTCCAGTCTGTATCATATGACCATCAGCTGTCTTTCTGAACTTACTTCAGTCAGGGAATCTCCCTATAGTCAGCGAAATATCCTATACACTGTTTCCATGACGCGCATGAATCGCATCATGCGGATTTGAGTTGTGCGTAAGTTAATTATCGTACGATTCAAGTATTTTTATAGACATTTGCATGATGCGGATTGACTCCGGAGCCTTGTCAAAAAAAGGTAAGGAATTGTATGCTATAACTTAATAATTAGCGACGCAGTTAGTGATGTAAATGTGTAAAACTTGACGAAGAAAGGATGATGGAAGTATTGAAAATGTTTGAAATTGAATAGCTGGAACGGCATTTTAATGCGCATCATTCGCAAGTGCTGTTTCCATTATTCGCAAGCCTGATGGATTTGATAAAGTTTTGCAAATCACAAAACTTGCTTAGCTAGCGGATTTATGCCATTTCCATGATGCGGTTAACTTGCAGATTGGCTCAAATTTGCGTATCATGCACGTCATGGAAACACAGTGACAGGCAGCAAGCCTGTCTATTCACTCCATGATGCAATTAATTCGCAAGTTTGCATCGTCCGAACAATGAAAACAATGATTGTCAGTGATTCCTATTTTAGTCAGTGAATCGGTAGTCGGTAGCCTGTTCAGTAGTCAGTAGATTTTTCCTCTAGTCAGCGAAACTTCTTGTAGTAAGTCAATCTTCTTACAGCCAATAAATCACTAACGTCACTGATGTTTCAAAGGAACCATTGTGTGAACTATCTTTTCAAACTCAACTTATTTTTTAGCAAATTTTATGATTAGAATCGAACACTAATTTGGAGCGGCGCTGATTTATTTGAATAATAACATGAGTTCCAGTAATTCTTGAAATGCTGTTTGGTGATTAATGCTACTCACAGTTAGTGTGATCTGTGCATGTTGGCATGTTTGTGTGCACAAATGTGTGTGAGTGTGTGTGAGTACCGTTTGTGTGTATGTGTGTACAGCAGGTTTGTAATACAACAAACCTCCTCGCACCAGCTGGAATAATTCATCCTAATACATAGTTTTTTGTAAGCCGTGAAATTGAAAAAAGCAACACGTCGTTCATTCATAGCCAATCTAGTTTTTAGCTTACTGCTCTGTTTAGCTTGAGCTTTTAAGTTGTGCCAAAACAACACCGCAGTCAATTGGGCGAGGTTACGTTTTGCAGTGATATCATAATACCAATGGATCATGTGTTTGGGGCTTCAAAACGTGCAAACACGAATGAGTGTCAGTTAAGACGACAGGTGTGTTGTGATTTTAGATAACATCCTCTTGGGGCGAGCGCCCCAAATAATTGGGAGTCGAATTACAGTTCACTGGTGCCTCTCTGTGTGTGACTGGCCTAAAGGTAACATTACAAATTGCTCATTGAAATGTCCCACTTATTTTTATAATTTATAGTGTTATGGATATTTGCAGGCTGAAATTTCTGCTAATAGCCTTTGTCACACTTGGAATATGGGTTCATGCGACAGCCGGCCAAGACAATACCACACAGCCTATAAATAGCATTTTAAACGCAACCATAACAGTAGCAGAAATAAAGCATCAAAATCAAACAGGGACGACCTTGTCTAGCCCGAATGCCACAACTTCAGATAGAACTACACCGCAATCTGAGGTTAATGGTACCCAGTCTATGACAACCACCTCTCCACCTACGAGTACTGCTTACACTAGTTCAAATTCGGTAACTACAGTATTGGAAAGCCAAAGGTTGAATGGAACTACAGTAACAACTGCAGGATTAAAGACATCGGCAGCAACGCTTGGAATTAGTGATGGCGCGCACTCTGATAGTGAGGTAATACGAACATCAGCCATCTCATCGCTGGCCATCACTAATATCACAGACCCTACCAGTACGATGCCTATTTCAACAACACATTCTGGTGGATCTACTAGCATTACAGGTTGGTGAATTGCTCTGGCTACTGGGTGTCCTACTTTTGCTTTGCTCAGTTTTGAACTCCCGGCAAACTAGTGGCCTCTCGGAGACGATTGTACATGGAAGATTTAGTTCATCTGCCTTAGAAATGAATGAATTGAATGAAGGTGTAACATGTTCAGTAGTTCGTTGGTTGAAGTGCATCGACATACGGTAGTTTGTTGATTAAAGTGCATCGACATACAATAGTTTGTTGGTTAAAATAAATCGACATTGATCGACGTAAATCGACCTACAGTAGTTCATTGGTTAAAGTAAGTTGATATACAGTAGTTTTTTGGTTGAAGTGCATCCAAAGCTGTGCTTCATGATTTATACTCACTGGTGAAATTGGCATCACACGGGACTACTAAAATAATGTATACGGTTGATGTAATTTTATCATACTGATTATTTTGAGCCCAACTGCGTGTCCTTGACACCAAAGCTGTTACCCTATCGATTCCCCACTTGCGCTGTGGCCATTTATTGAACAAAATTTGCGTAACAATTGATGCCCGATCGCTTGACCAAATCTTCCATGTTCAAACAACTCATAGAAACTCAAGTGCATGCTATCTCCATTCCACCTTCGATACCGTATCTTTATTGCATAACTGAGCCAGAGAGTGATGTATGCTTATGATTACTCTCTTTTTAACTTTCTAGCTCCGCTAGATTGTCTGACCTTAATTTCTTAGAGGTGGTTTTGATTTTATTCCAACTTCTCCAGCCAACCGAAGCCTGTCTTGAATTAGAGCTCACGGTTATTGTTCGCTAGTTAATCATTTATTGCCACAGATTCCCCTTCTACTGCTGCTCTGCTCACTACAAAAGATTCACCGCTCACAGATACTACCGAAGTCGGGTCGCCTGACACCACCTCCTCCGTTATAAGTACAGTATTGCCTACTAATAGAACTGAAACAACTGCGTATACCAAAACTAGTGTCAAGGATACTACTTCTGAACGTATTATTACAACTAGCGTTGCGCATGTGACAACCAGTACTACTTTGAGTACAACTTCCGGCACCAAAAGTTCTATTGGAACAATTATATTTTCTTCTACCTTTTCTCGATCCCAGGCGACCACTCAACCACTGCAGAGCATAACTCCAGTCTCCCAGACAACCAGAGCACTGCTGACCACGTCTGTTACCCGCCCGACCACTACGCCAACCTTTAGTGTAACAGATAAGGTCACAACCAGAACTGGTAAAACAACAACATCCGCTGTAACAAAACCGCAGGTTACTACAGCGATTGCTGACTCTACTAGTAAATTGTTGACAGCGATTTTGACAAATACAGCTAAAATCACTCCTCAGAAAACTACAGAGATACATGTATCTCATCCTATTTCTATGAGCAGCAGCAGCTTCCCAACTTCTAATGACCCCGCTAGCAGGTCCATAGTCAGCATTGGCAGCACCCAGTCTTCCAGCAGCTCTGCTACATCCTCAGGTAGATTCTGCTATAACTGTTTGAGTGCTAGTTTGCTTTGGTGATGGTATTGGCATGCAAACCCTGTCCTGAAACAACCTACAAAGCAATGTAATTTGATTCTTAAATTTGCTGCCTTGATTATACCCTGTCCATAAAAGTAGGTGCGTTCAGAATATCTTTTTTTTTAAACTGGCGGCGGCAGCGAGTGTACATATTTTACGAAAATGCCTTTGGAGCAGACAACTTCATGATAGTGGAAGGTAAATTCTTTGCAGACCAATTTTTAACAGTTTAAGCAGTGACAAGTACAAAACATGTTATAATTGCGGAGCCAGCTATCTACTCACCAGCTAAAAAATACTTGAAAATATACGTCACAAAATTTTAGTAGATCTCATCGGAAAGTATCAGCACTTTTCTATCATTTGCAATTGTTTTTGATGTTTGAGGTGATCTGACTGTCAGAATGTTTATATACTAAAATCGACAAAACTTGATCACTGAATGCTCAGATCAAGTGAAAGTGCAATTATGATGTCTATAATTGCAAAGAGCCTCACAGAATAGGAACACAGAACCCTGCAACTTGAATGCTAAAGCTGATATCTACTATAGCAACGATAGCTATTAATTTACTAATGTTACACATATTTATCTTCTGAGTGGTTTAACCATGATCAAGTTTTGTCGATTTTAATCTTGAAACATCCTGACAGTCAAATCACCCAAAACAAAAACAATTGCAAATGATAAAAACATACTGTTACTTTTTGATAACATGTACTAAAGTTATATGTAAGTTCATCAATAAAGGTTACTCAATAAATCAATAAATCTTGTTAGTGGCCAGTTGCTAACAAGGTTTTGTAAATTGCGATAAAGTTCTGCATTTTTTAGCCAAGTGACGCTGTTGCATGACACACGCTACTTGCGGATGCCCGTGATTAATCGTATTAAACTGAAGCTGGTGCATACTGACAACCATTAGATACGACTTAATAAATTTGTCAATCATCGATGAGGTCTTTACGTGGTATGTATTAGATTGCATAACATTTGCAAAAAGGCTACCTATTGAGATAAGTGGTAATAACTTCATTAATGACTCATCTAAATCGTGTTCTAGGCTTAAATTCATAGCATTTTTTATTAATTTCATTTTCTTAAGCGCTTGTCTCTTGAGGCTGCTTACCTTCCATACTATGAATGTTGGCAACGCGATATACACATAATTATTACCTCAGTTATAATCTGCAATGGTACCCTGGAAATAGGATGAGTTCATTTTGTGCCAATAACCGATGTAAAAGAGCTACCAGGCCACCTAATAACTCAAGCATAAAAAATAATCGCAAATGATAAAAAAATGCTAACACATTCTGATAAAATTTGCTGAATCTTGTGTAAGTTCATTCTTAATACAATTATTGCTGAAACAGTTTTTTCTGTACGGTAGTTGTGTAGAATATTGTTTAAGATTGACTAAAATTGATCCTTGATGATCAATTTTTTGAGTTGTCTCAACTAAATTACTGGCTGTGCATAGGTAAAGAATTCAAGTCTATCCCTTGTCGAAGATTTATCAAGAAAGCAATATTATATCACGCTTGCGATTGTACGAAGATCAGTAAAGTTAAATACTAAGCGAGTTTCTTAACTTGTTTAATTGTTACAATAACCTCATATGCAGAATTTTTACACGCTCTAAAAATATGAAAATTGTCCTTTTTTAATACAACTTCCGTCAATTCTCTTTATAAGAGACAGCAACAAAACGAGTAGTCGGTTACAATTGAATGCATCAACATCTAGGGCTAAATCAGACTAAAGAGGCAATCTAAAATTATTGTTACAAAATTTGAAAATCTATTACTATATAAATTTTTAGAAAATCTCTTTTCACACCTACTTTAGGAAAAAATGTTTTTATATATATGTTTGCTTGCGTCATTCAAACACGCTTGTCTTCCTACCATTTTATATTGTTTTAGTGAGACTATCATTGTCTATACGACCACCACAAGTGGTCGTACTTGAGCGTTCTACTTTTCATCATGAAGTACTTTTTTCATTGTTGCTTTTTTATTGTAGCGGTCGAGTTTTCTAATTGATGAAATTGTACCCGTCTTGTCTTCAAGTAATGAAAATTTTCACTCCATCCATTATCTCACAACAAAAGTAAAATAAACTACATCAAATTTATAAACCATCTTTTAAACATTTATACTATCTATTGTATACATGTAAATCTCAAATATTATAAGTTTATTTGTTTATCCTATTACAAAATAAAGCAATAAACATTATTCTTATATGGCGTTATTTGAAAAATATTCTAGTTTGAAGTAAATTCCTAGCCATTAAAGAAGTTAAAAAAATTGTCATGTCTTTAGGTAGAATTCTGTTACATAAAAATTTATTCATAAATGAAAAAAAATTACGGATTTCAATTTTTTACTTTCATACAAAAGCTATTTCAATCTGTGAAGTGGGGCAAAATTCCAACCAGAATGCATCATGTTAACTGATCGTCACTAGATTTAGTAGCGAATCCGTGATGAGCAAGTAGATAGTCGATCAGAGATAATGGCTGGTTCCTTAATTACTACTGTGAAATGAAACACTAAAAGCCAGTGTGTGACTACACAGTTTCTGTGTAGATATATTTGTATCTCAGTGTGCTAGGCAACCCTCAGATTTGGTTACATGAAAAGGGGGGGGAGAGAAGAGAAGAACTAATTGAAGCTGCGTGTACACGAGCCAATAATATATGTTATCAGATTTCTGCCAGTTTTTTGACTGAAGACTATTGAATGATATTATACTTGAAAATCATTTTTTCGTTTTCTTTTAAATCATTCTTCATTTCATCAATACTTTTGATCAGTCAAAAATAAGTTTTTCAGAACCTATCAGCTAACCCAAAGTTTTGCAAAATATGCCTGGCACCTCACCCAACTTTTTTTTTCAGCTGTAACGGAATAGAGAGAATTTTGAAAAAAAACTTGCCTGATTATTTTCTGGCGTACATGACAAGGTGACCCGATGGCTGCAGTAATGTTGTTCGGTCACTTATTCTGGCCTAGCAATTAGATTATAGAGAAAAAACAAGGCCTGCTGGTGTTGAGCTTGATCCACTGAGCCATTAGTCACCTGCATATGTTTCAAGTTGAAGCACTCCTAGAATTGTAATAGATAGTTAGATGGATAGATAGCTAGGTGGATAGATTGATAGATTGATAGATAGGTGGATAGATAGATGGATAGATAGATAAATGGATAGATAGACAGATAGATAAATAGATTGGTAGATAGATAGATGGGTGGATAGATAGATGGGTGGATAGATGGATGGGTGGATGGATAGATGGATAGATGGGTGGATAGATAGATGGGTGGATAGATGGATGGATGGATGGATAGATGGATAGATGGATAGATGGATAGATGGATAGATGGATAGATGGATAGATGGATAGATGGATAGATGGATAGATGGATAGATGGATAGATGGATAGATGGATAGATGGATAGATGGATAGATGGATAGATGGATAGATGGATAGATGGATAGATGGATAGATGGATAGATGGATAGATGGATAGATGGATAGATGGATAGATGGATAGATGGATAGATGGATAGATGGATAGATGGATAGATGGATAGATGGATAGATGGATAGATGGATAGATGGATAGATGGATAGATGGATAGATGGATAGATGGATAGATGGATAGATGGATAGATGGATAGATGGATAGATGGATAGATGGATAGATGGATAGATGGATAGATGGATAGATGGATAGATGGATAGATGGATAGATGGATAGATGGATAGATGGATAGATGGATAGATGGATAGATGGATAGATGGATAGATGGATAGATAAATGGATAGATGGATAGATAAATGGATAGATGGATAGATAAATGGATAGATGGATAGATAAATGGATAGATGGATAGATAAATGGATAGATGGATAGATAAATGGATAGATGGATAGATAAATGGATAGATGGATAGATAAATGGATAGATGGATAGATAAATGGATAGATGGATAGATAAATGGATAGATGGATAGATAAATGGATAGATGGATAGATAAATGGATAGATAAATGGATAGATGGATAGATAAATGGATAGATGGATAGATAAATGGATAGATGGATAGATAAATGGATAGATGGATAGATAAATGGATAGATGGATAGATAAATGGATAGATAGATAAATGGATAGATAGATAAATGGATAGATAGATAAATGGATAGATAGATAAATGGATAGATAGATAAATGGATAGATGGATAGATAAATGGATAGATAGATAAATCGATAGATAGATGGATAGATATGAACTTTATTATCTCTGGTCGACGCCGTTCAAAGTAAATTAGACTACGAGACAAAAATAAAAAATAATAAAGTAAAATTATGAGTACTGGAAGAAAAAGCGCTATTATGTAACTAATTATATTTGATGATGTATCTACAGAACCAAACTTCCTGTTTAGATGCAGTAGGTCTAAGTTTAGTTGTGAGCAACTATATTCTAGTAAATGGATACATGCCAATTTAAATTATAACTCATCCAGCAAGGTACCAGCAATTTCAGCTATAATACAGTAGAGAGAATTAGTCTTTTCTGTTACCTGAGCCAAAGCTACTGCAGTTTCATTGCTGAGTTGTTGTGGAACACTATTTATTATCTTGATTCTGATGATGATAATAGAATTATTTCTACAATATAGTCATAAAGATAATTCATTAAAATAATGTCTGATGTTCATAAGCATGTTCAGCCTGGACCTGGCTTTATCCAATTATCTCGTTATTCAGTTATCCAGTTATCCAGTTATCCAGTTATCCAGTTATCCTGTTATCCAGTTATTGCATTTTTAACGTAAAACTTGGCTTGGAATGAAGCAATGCACCCTAGAAAACATGTTTTGGTTGGCAAACTTACGAGTAAAATTACAACTAGTTGGGCATTTTAATTTACAATGTTATTAAAAAACTAATCTAAAGTTTTCTATGGAAATGCTAACAGATGTCATAAACTAAAAACCTCTCTGAATAGCTCTATTCAGGAACTTAGGCCTGACACAGAAATCAAATAATCTGTCACTCTGTAACTTGCATATAAGTTATTATTTTAATTTACCTCTTGTCAGTAATCAGACCTTTGATATCTAATGTATTTATTAATTAACAATCTACTGACTCTTGTGGTGTTGTTTACAGTCGGTCTTGCAATGACCTCAACGTGTGGCACAACCTGTAGCATCAAATGTGAGTTAGGCAGGAAGGTGGATGACAAGGGATGTCCATTGTGCGCATGCGGTAAGTGGAAGGTCAAAGAAAACCGAAAAGTTTTAGTGGCAGTCAAAGGATTCTATCAGCCTTTCTAATAAATAAGCACACAATGAATTCTAATCTGTCTCAGTCCTACGCCCGCAATGACCACTTCACGAGGTAAAGAGAAACAAAGATATTTAATGGCACCTGCTACGAAAGCTGCAATTAATGAGTATACTCACAGTTTAAGATAAATCTCTAACAAAAGACATCGTGTGCCACCTGCTTTCGTTGCACGATCTCTGATTTGAAAAATCATCACTTAACTTGAATGGATTTTCTAAACTCACAGATGGTCGCATCTCTGATTCTTCTTTTGAAAGCTGTAATATCTGCGATTGAAATACAATGCTCTATATTAACGCTGTATGACGCACTGTGTCGGTACACACAAGTAGAGGTGAGACATCATACTGTTTTTGTACACACATGTAAGGATGTGCAATGATTTATAACATTGTTTTTGTACACATATGTAGGGATGGGCAATGGTCTATAACTCTGGTCCTTTATACAAATAAAGGGGTGCGCAATTGTCTATAATGCTGTTGCTGTACATGCATATACACATATATGGAGATAGACTTCTGTTACAGTCGACAGCTCTGACATGCCAGCCAATATTGAGAAAATTCTTCAAGAGTTCTGGTGGATCTTTCTCATCGCTGTTCTAATACTCATCATTGTGATTATCATAGTAGCAGTCTGGTGCTGGTACAAAAAAAGGAACATGTATGTTAAACATATATATATTTCCATATGTTTACCACTCGCTGTGCGTAAGAAATTATAAGATATCATTTCTCTCATCTCTCATCATCTCTCGCAGCCATCATTTTAGCCAGTGGTTTCCATTAATAGGCTCCTATTAGCATCGGGATGTGTTCACATAGATTTCCAATTCTACGATTTTGTTTTCGTTGAAGGAAAAAATCCAGGTTTGTATGCTAGACTAGTTTCTGTTCGCTAGTTAGTTGACCAATCGTGTATCTGAACACAAAAAGGAGTGTTGTGCAACATTCCGATGTGATCTCCCTGTCGCTTTGATTAGATACCCTTATAACCACACAACCGCGCAGGTCTTCTGCACTGT
Source organism: Watersipora subatra (assembly GCF_963576615.1). Lineage (NCBI taxonomy): Eukaryota > Metazoa > Bryozoa > Gymnolaemata > Cheilostomatida > Watersiporidae > Watersipora > Watersipora subatra. The sequence continues at coordinate 23,167,003 of NC_088709.1, forward strand.
TTTTACTCACAAGGGAACATGTATTGATAGTATAGGGGTGTTTTTATTAGAACGATTTGTCGGAGTTGTGTTTCCACTGAAAGGTCAACGCTGAACTGGGTTCTAGTCTGTTTATGGTTTGAAGTACCTTTTTACCAAGACTTTACACCAAATCAACTCAAATCCTACTATACAAAATAGGTCATCTTTTTTAGCCAATAAAATACAACATTGATATCCATTCTACTTGTATTCTCGGCTCAATTATCATTGTGAGATACGATTGGTCAGCTTCATGTTGTACTCCATCAATGACGGCTGTCAAAAATAAACTAAAATAGTATGCAGCGTTTCACTGAATCTGTGTCGACGTTTCGGTGACTAGGAAGAAGCCGGTTTTACAAGTATTTCATTTTACACCAAACCGACTTTGTCGGTGTGGAAGCAACTCCGATAAATCCTCCTGCTGAAACATACCTTAGCAGTGCTCTTATCTGCAATTAGCCAACCTTACCTTGTTATCAAGCAGTTATGGCTTTTGATGGCTAGCAGCTCTCTTGCCTGTAATTAGTGATGCCCTGATCCTGGTATCCAAAATCAGCACTAATAGGAGGTCAAGCTTTTGATCGTTACCATCAGACCATTTCTTAAAGCTTAATTGGTTGTTCACTAGTAGGATAATCTAGTGATACAGAAGGAAATATTTGTTTGGCCAATATTTTTCTTCCATATCGTCCCTATTCTACGTGAGAACTATGGTTTAGCACAATACTAAAAAATAATATAAACTTCATGTCCTCGTGAATATCTAATGGATTATATAATCTTATCAAAGTACAGTCAAACATGGATAACTCGAACTTCACGGACCGAGCAAAAGTGTTCGAATTATCAGAGCGTTCAAGTTATCAGAGCCCTGTCACAAGTCCATGTATTTACTTATTTATTAGTAGATACATGTACATATACAAACTATAATATAAATCAAAAGCACAAATGGCTTGTTTCAAATTAAATGCTTCTAATGTAAAGTTTAAAACGTTTTCATCAAAAAGTATAGAGATTTTTCTATCACTTGAGATTGGTTTGTTGTTTGAGGTGATGTTATTGCCAAGACGTTATTTAGATTGACATTGGCAAAACTTGATCGTTGTTGAAATGCTCAAAAGAAAAGACATCTTTTTCTTTTGAGCGTTTTACCCACGATCAATTTTGCCGATTTTTCTTTAAGTTTATGCAAAGATTACCTTACTTTACCTGGGATTCGTTAAGAGCAACACTCCGAGGCAGTTCAATTAGAAGTTTTACGAGGTTTTACGGTGCATTGTATATCACTCACGCTTTTTGAATAGATACTTATTGAATGTACACACGTATTCTGTGTTTAGGTCAAACGATGAATAGTTTTTTTTAGCTAAGACAACGTATACGTTTAATTACAACAATTTTTAAGACGTTTTAAACATTCAACATTCCGACGTTGATTCAACACGGAATCAACGTCGGAAAACTATTCATCACGGGCTAGCCGGGTCACGCACTCAAGTATTTTCGCCACGTACATACAAAACAAAAACAACATGCTGTTTTTGTTTTGGCGAAAATCCTTGAGCGCGTGACCCGGCTAACCCGTGCTATTCATCGTATAGCAGTATAAATCAAATTTCACCAAACCTTTAGAAAAGTCCTTGACAAAAATATTTTGCCGATGGTGGTAATAATGATGCTTATGAATTACGAAAATATGAGGTTTACCTCTATGTCTTTGAATAAAGTGATTTTCTAAAGCGATAACAACTGTTTCAGTAGCCGTTGGGCAAAAAAACAGTTTGAGTTAACAGTGTTGAGTTCGAGTTATCTGTAGAAATTTATCATTACGTGGGAACGGACCAAAGAAACCGTTCGAATTAACCATGTGTTCGAGCTATCCGTGGGCGAGTTATCCATGTTTGACTGTATTTCAATTAAATTCGGTGAACTAGTTGCTTGTTTTACTACGGATGCCAATAATGCACTTCATATTTTTTACTCGCTGTACTAAATTTTTTACAACCAATCACATGCCAAGAATGTGGTATATTAATAATTACAACCAATCACATGCCAAGAATTTGGTATATTAATAATTACAACCAATCACATGCCAAGAATGTGGTAGAATAATAATTACAGCCAATACATGCTGAGAATGCAGTATAATAATATTACTTACTAGCATGATGAAATCAAATGTATTGTCTGTTTCATAAACACAAATAAATGAATTTGCATATTTCTTATATTTTCCGAAGTAAAACAAACATTCAACTATGCAGCGGAAACTATATTGATAAGCATTGTGGTTGATTTTCCGTAAAAGTCAATGAATTGCATTAACATATGAATCAACCATTGTATTTCGAATTGGGAGGCCTGCTTTCATTTTTATGCTGAGTATCGCCTTATCTCAGACCAATGACTTGTGTGAAAACCATTCTTCAATACTTGAACGGCACTAATAATAATGCCATATGATAGCGGGACGTAATTATGCGAGTAATGGTGTACTGAACATGATGCTATTAGCCTGTGACAATGAGACTAATATTGCAGAGAGCAACAGGAGCGTGAGAGGGTAGCGAGACACTGCCCTACGGACACGATGCTCAAAGCCAACTCTGCATTTCATCTGGCCCTGCAGCAGCAGAGCACCGCATATAATGATGATGATACACTGGAGGTGCAGAGAAGGTATCGTGCTGACATTTCAAACAATGTACTGGCCGGGCCTGAAGATAGAGAGACCGTATTTGATGACTTTCATAATGAGCAGCAAATGAAATCCTTTTTTCAGGTAATTCTGTTTAAGATTCTTGCACCACATTCCTATGAAGCGAACAAATAACATTGGCCGAACATACAAACTTGGTACATGTGTGCCTTTGTCTTTGCATGGCTGGCAAATCTAAAAATGTGAGCCATGTATAAAATGCATGACAATTTAATATAATTATGGAGTTTTCATTTTGCCAGAGTATCACATTCCTTTGAAGCAAGCAAATAACCTCGGGTGCACCTACAAACTTGGTATATATGTGTGTGTGCCGTTATTTTTGCATGGGTGGCAAATCTAAAAACATGAGCTCATGTATATGAGAATGTAGTGAGAAATGCATGAGAAAGTATTATATAGAGCGTTTTTGGCTGCCGACACTGACATCTTATCTACTTGGATTGAGATCATATTTGAGTGTCAGCTGATCAGGGCACATGCTTGTTCCAAAGAAACAAAACAAACCATTCTATAACCATCTATATATGGTAATAGAATAGTTTGTGCTCTGAATAGAAACAAGGAAAGTATGAATGTCGCGACAGAAGTGCATTGTGGTCTGCGATTAGGCATGAAGGTAGGTTGTTATCCAGTCAGTGTCAGCCTGACCTGATAGGGTAATCTCCCTGTCGCTAACGGTCTGGAACCAATCTACCAGTGCAATTATTGCCCTTAGAAGAGGGTCGGTGTCCTCGAATTACACTAGTCAATGAGATATCAGTGCAAGTGAGATAAGAACTCTTATCTAGTCACTACTCCTTCAATTCGGCTCTGCGAATCAAATATACAAACAGTGTAATATAATATTTTTATTGTTTTTTCACACTATTTGAATGCACCAACTTAGTGTAAAGCAATGCTCAGTAGATATGAAGTATATAATACATTTAATCTGGAAAAAGGAAGAAAATTCTTTTTAGGATGTTTAGCGTATAGAGCGACAGCTGTTTTGGTAAAAATCGATTGCAAGCAGCTTCGAAAATTTATTCATGGAATAGAATTGTAATTGGCTAGTGTACAATCCCTTACCAAAAGTTGCAGTGTTTTATATAATTGTATGCGCCTAATAAAGAACCACCAAATATATAAAAAAAAACTTTTCCTGATAAAATTACAGGCACTTTTTAAACTGCCAAATTTAACCAGCCAACATATATACCTACAGAATTAGTGTATGTAGTAGATTGAAAGCTTTCCTCAGGCTTAATTTGTAGTTCTAGTGCTAACTTGGCTCGTACAGTTGACTTAATGTTTGACAAAAACTTGCTGCTTCAAATTTTCATGTTGGACGCTTCACTTGTTTACGAGCTGCTTTGTGGCTAGCAATAGGCTTTTCCAGCTGAATCAACTATCAGATCCAGTGTTTTACTTCCGTTAGATATATTCATTCCTTCTGATCACCAAATTTTCATCTATGTCATTTGAGTTGAATTTTATTATCACGACAATTGCCAAAAAATACACCTAAAGAATCATTGAAGGCTCCATGTGTGCAGTAGCTTAGCTAATCGGGATGTATAGCCCAGTTGGCAGGTAGTTAGCAGGGTATGGCTCACATGAATGAAAATCACAGCAAAGGCAAGGAAAGAGAGCAGTTAGCTCTCTAGCATCTCATTTCCACCATATGCAAAGAACATCATTTTTACTAAACAAGCAACCCTGTAAGAATGATAACCAGCAACAGATCTCTCCCGATAAAAATTATGCCCTTTCCATTCACCTCTGAGTTGTTGCACTTGAGAGGTTGAGGGTAATTCTTAATTTGCAATGAAGAAAAATAAGTGCCTGTCCTCTAATGAATTATAATATCGCAATCGTATATTGACTTTTCCGTTATTGAGCGAAGCACTTACAAGTTTATCTCGTGCCTTTTAGATGTCGCAAAGAAAGCAGGAACACAGTCCAGAGAGTGTACGAAGTACCAACAAGCAAACACAAACTTCCACAGCTTGTGGTGAGAACCGCATGCTTCCAGACGTTGTTGGCTCTTCAGCCCTTCACAGTTTCAATGATGATGAAATAGAACCAGATTTACATTTTAAAGCTTCTCAGGACAGCTTCGACGGCATCGACTACCACCGGTCAATGCCTGGCACACCGACTAAGCTAACAGAGCTATGAGCAATACAAACGAATTATCTCAAATAGTGAGGCATTATATAGTAAGGCCTGAGCGCGATCTTCCAAAGATGCTTCTGGCTGCCGTTTTGTACGGTTAATAAGCGATTTGTGAAAAAAACCTTATTCATGAAACAATTTTTTTGATATTAAGATATGGACATCTCCATACCTAGAGGAGTGAATACATTCCCTGGTGAGCAGCCAGGTTTTACAAAACGCTCACCGCTTAGGCAATGCAAACCAATCATATTAAGCTACATCATAATAAATGGTTCTATGAACAGCATTCGTGCTTGTATTATTTTTGCATACTGTAACCAAGGTTTCCGTATTAATAAGGCTGTTTTGTCTATGAAAGATGACACTGACCCACCTACAGGAAGCAGTGATGATTAACACGCATAATGACTGAAGATACAGACAAAGACCAATACAAGTTATGTTCAACTATATGTACATGTTGGCAGCAACATCGATAAAACCAGGCAAGTAAAATTGTTAACCCTATCACTACCATACTGCATCTACAGATAGGAACAGCATAATGACCTCTCCATACAAGTAAAACACATTCTAGATAAGATATCGCTGATCACATTAGAGCACAACTTTCCAAAAGATAAGAATTATAACTAACCACCTTGAACAATAGACAAAACAAAATGAATGTTTAATAGAATGTGTAATCCTGAACAGTAATACACAATAGATGTTGAGAAGATATCCATAAACACACACTGTAGGCGAAACGAGATGAGACAGCCCATCTTCATGTATATCAACTTGCATGATACGTATCCATGACTAGCAAATATAATGAGAATCTAACTACTATCGCATAATTGCAAGCTATGTACAAGGATAGTTATAGCTATGCTCCATGACATCACTCGTTCGTTTGTGATTCCGTCTTTGCTTCCTGTGCTTCCTCTTTGACAGTGGCTCCCATTTCAATTGAATCATTGAGGGGTGCGCCTTGCTTGTCATCGCTCTCAGCTGACAGATTATTCGGGCCGACAGAAGCTATAATACGAAATAATTAATAGCAGCCCACCGTCTCAAGCGATCAATAGAACACAAGAGCTTCAATCAGCTGGCTATAAATAGTAAGATGTTATGGTTCCTCTCTGCAACTATTTGAGTCTTATCATAGTAACAATATCGGCGGCTAAGTATAAGCGAGTAGGTTGCTGCTGAAACCTTTGCTTTAGCTTGCATAAAGTTTGAATGCTTTACTTAAGGCCTTGTTAAACTAAAATCAACTCAAACTCTATTCAAATTATGTTACAATGTAAACCAGTGTTCTTAATCTGTTTTCAATTAAATGCTATGGGTACGGTAAGGAGTTCAGCGGAGGTCAAGACACTATGTAGTTTCTCTAAGGAAACAGCGGAAGCCACACTGATTGGCAGGGTCAAATTTTTATTTAAAAATATTTAATTTGTAGTGAGCTTATGCATTGTATTGGTCTTTTTCTTTGAACACAACAATGTTAATACACAGTTCATTTTATGCATCAATAAAACATATACCGATCTTAAATGTGAAAAAATCAGATTTTATTTTTCAATACAAAATGGTTTCGCAAAAGCACAAATAAAATTGAGAGGTTCAGTACGGCCAACAAAGTTAAGAAACACTGATCTAAGCCTTCGGGGAGTTAAGTTCACATACAAACATACAGAGCTTTTCACATGATTGCATTGTCTCACGGTTAGCCTTGACTCTACCTATAATGAGAAGTTCAGCCTCATGTAGGTGAAGGTTTTTGGAATTGACCATTTTGTGTGCAACTAAAACTTAGACATATACTGGTTAAACTATGGGTGCAACTTTCACAGAAACATAGCTATACCAAAGTTATTAATCCATACAAGCACCTATAAAACTAAACGAAGAGATTTTTTCAGGCGTATTTGTGAAATCTATATATGAATATCAATTTGCCACTTGTTTTCTTCAAGAATAGTATTCTGCTTTTAAACTGTCTGCAATAGATAAGTCTTGGTAGACTGAAATATAGCAAACATTCAACTGTCAAAATATTGGTATCTTTTCACAGATAATTTCTAAAATATCTGAAATGTTAAACATTCGTTTCTTTCAGCAAACCTGCTACTAACTCCACCAACAGAGATATTATCAACGTCTCCATTGGTCAAGTAGGATGGAAAAGTTCGACTAAGCCAAACATTGCCATTTGCATGCAACACAGATTCACGTCGAACACCTATTCCCATGCACAAAATTCATTAGTTTTTCATCAACACAGCGTTTCATAAGGCACTCAGTAAAACCGAGGGCTTAGCTTGTATATGTTTAGAGGAGATCGTGTAAAGCACACCAGAAAGAGCTTCCACACTAGGAGTGTATTTGTCGATAGGCTTGCTCTCCTTCACCTCGCTGACAAGGCTGCCATCGACCAACTTCAACGCTCTATGTAGCTCCCTGCTAGTCGTGCTGAGTACATCCCTCAGGTTAGATACCTCATCCTGCCACACAACAAGAGATCTTTATCAGCCAGGTGAATAACAAAGTCAAACACAAAATTCATAACCACAAGAGGAAATAAAACTAAAAGTGTTTGCTCCACATTGGCTGAGGATTAGAGTTGGAAATAGAAAAGATAACAGATAAACTATGTCCTAACGAGAGTAGCGTTTAGTGCGGTAAACGGTGTCATGCAAAATGAAAACTAAACAAGAACCTTCAGTTGGCCAAAATAGGCTTCGAGTTGAATTTTTTTGCCATGAATGAAAAACAACAGCAATCCAAACGCTAGATAAGCTTAATGCAAATTTGAAAGTTGTATGGCAAATATGATTACATTTGCATTGTAATGGCAAATATGATTACATATGCATTGTAATGGCAAAATATCTTAACCTTGAGCTATTAACTGTGAAAGCTATACATGTACCATAAAACCTCTATCTAAACGGCATCTCTATTTGATCGCCACTGCAAAAGAAGGGTTGAAAATACAACACCATCCATAAATTGAACACCAACTCTATTTGCCTGCCAGGTTGACATTCTTTGATCTTTATGAGCCCATAATAGAAAGTGATCAGTAGAAAAGTGTCCACAAAATAGTCATTTTAGAGCTAATAATGACTCGGTTACATCAATAACAATAAATTTTGTGTTGTTGCTGTAGTGGTTGTCATGGTTTTAGTGACGGTGTACCTGAGAAGATCGATCATCACAATCATCAAAACTACACCCTGATTCAAAGTCTCTAAAGTATAACCCATATCCATTGTTTTTAGATTCATCCATAATGTGGTTCACAATCTGAGCTGAAGGCTTTAAAGCGTTTTGATGAGCAATGAGAATACTTTTTAGGAAGAGCGTACGATGCACTAGCAGCCGTTGTTAGACGTATTCTAACTTTAAAACGTTAAAAATGTCTTTAAAAATGAAAAACATTATGTCCGTTTTTTAACTCCAAAGCTTGACAGTTTTTTCTTTAAAGCTTTGAAAGCGACACTATCGAAATAATTAATAACTGTCTCAAGCTAATATTTTATAATCAAAGTGGTTCCTTGTTAAACTTGGTCAGATACTTCGACATACATGAAAACCGGTTTAGCAACAACGCTGAGGCTGACAGCACTAATGTCAATCCGCCCAAACGAGAGTGCAGAAAAATCTAGGCAAAATTAGCGTCGCTTCGCCCGTGAAAGAGTTAAATTTATCTTCCCCAAATTCTAAAGAGCTAGTCGAAAAACACATCGCCACTTTTAGTAAAATGCCACTATAGATAAAGAGTTGAAAAAATAATGCGTCATGGTGTTAAATAATGAATATTAAAGACAACCATAGCCTGATCACAAAACAAACAATTTAGTTTTGAGAATGTCTAAGAGCGGTGGAGGCCATCTAGCTGGCTTACATGTATGGGTGGGGATAGAGATTCCTGCTGTCCACTAGTTGAATGACATGAGCAAAACGGGTGAATAGTTGTTATTTAGCATATATTAACAACCGACTTGTTGAATGTAACAAGTCAATCAAAGACATTAGAAGGACAGCATATATCTGTATTGAAAATACCAAAAGTTGAATTACTAGGAATCACTGAACACAATAATGTAATTGATTAAAGTTAATCTGATATCATGGATAAGTCAGAAGATTCAACCAGCATAGACTGAATTCCTGGATTAGGGTTTGAGCCAATCGATTTAACACGGTGAATGCACGTGTTAGCCAGCTGCGAAACTCAAAATCTTTTTTAGCACACCAGGAAGTCTCCTAACTCTTTCGCTATTGAAAGCCTTTCAAATAACTCGCCTATATATGTTCATTTTGAAGGTAAGCTGTGGTAACGGCTCACCTTAGTATCAAATCAAAAAGTTAACAGATCCACACATAATTTTGCCACAATAAATCTAAGCTATTGTGTTATTAATTTTTTAAAACAAAATGAAGCAGTCAGTTTTCCTTCCACTCAAAATTCACAACATAAAATCATGGTCTACAAATTTTATAAATTCCGGTTTACGATGGATGAAAAAACTTTGAACAGAGACCTAACCGTATTTCTGCAGCGCATGCTAGTCAAATGCTGCGACATATATACATATATATATATGCCAACCGTTTCAAATTTTTAAACGCAATGAAAACGCCAGGGAAATCAAGCAGTGCAGTCAGACGGATATGGAGAAAAATAGTAAAAATGCATCTACAATTCACAAAGAAAAAGCGAAGGCTGCACACGTTTGAGGTAAGCTTTTATATGAATTTGTACAAAGTTCTTCAGTTGAGCATTTGTACACATTGTAATGACATTGGCTTGTATGTATGAATAAAGGTATAAAGTACAGAGGTCAGTTTATATGTTAGCATACACATCTAAGTATACACATGTAAGTATACACATATAAGTATACACACGTAAGTATACAGACGTTAGAAGACACGCGTAAGTATACACCCATAAGTATACACGCGTAAGTATACACATTTAAGTATACACATGTTAGTATACACATGTAAGTATACACATGTTAGTATACACATGTAAGTATACACATGTTAGTATACACATGTAAGTATACACATGTAAGTATACACATACAAGTATACACATACAAGTATACACATATAAGTATACACATACAAGTATACACATATAAGTATACACATACAAGTATACACATACAAAGTATACACATACAAGTATACACATACAAAGTATACACATACAAAGTATACACATATAAGTATACACATACAAGTATACACATATAAGTATACACATACAAGTATACACATACAAAGTATACACATACAAGTATACACATACAAAGTATACACATACAAGTATACACATACAAGTATACACATACAAAGTATACACATATAAGTATACACATACAAGTATACACATATAAGTATACACATACAAGTATACACATTAGGTCTCCTCTAGGTTAAATACAACTCTAACTAAACATGGACTGAACTCATACATATACAATTGCTGTGACAAAAAATCTTTACCAGATTCAATCCAAAACTGCCTACCAAAACGGTGCTATGCTATGAGATGATAATTTCAAACACACACTGACCTCTCTCTTATTCCTCTCAAACTTTGTGCTGCTGAGCTTATCAGAAGTTCTCTTGAGATCGGTGGTGAGTTTCTTCACTCTCTCCTCACTCCGCCCAAGCTTCACCTTCAACGCCTCTAAAATGACCAGACAGCAAAGCATGTGAATCTTCCCAGAGGAACCATAATGCGAACCAAAGCCTCAACAACAATAACAATTATGCATCATATACAGTTATATAAAAACTAGCCTCAGTTTTTCACTAAAACCTGCTCCCGAATACTGGTTGAAAAGCGCTGAAACTATTTTTTCCATCACAAACAATATCCATAAAATGAATCTGTTCCAAGACTAGGAAACAACATACAAATGTTTTAAAACTATTTACACCTTAATCCTTTGAGCCCAGGCCGTTCTCATCAATGCGTGTTAGTAATCGTGGGTAAAATGAATCTGTTCCAAGACTAGGAAACAACATACAAATGTTTTAAAACTATTTACACCTTAATCCTTTGAGCCCAGGCCGTTCTCATCAATGCGTGTCAGTAATCGTGGGTAAAATGAATCTGTTCCAAGACTAGGAAACAACATACAAATGTTTTAAAACTATTTACACCTTAATCCTTTGAGCCCAGGCCGTTCTCGTCAATGCATGTCAGTAATCGTGGGTAAAATGAATCTGTTCCAAGACTAGGAAACAACATACAAATGTTTTAAAACTATTTACACCTTAATCCTTTGAGCCCAGGCCGTTCTCGTCAATGCGTGTCAGTAACCCTAAGCAATTTGTCCAACGATCCAAAATTTTTACACTTTCATTTAATATATCTAAATGTGCTCATTATACAATGATATTTGGTAAAACACTAGCAAAAAAAAGTTGGGCAACCCACAGCAAATGCCATCAAACAAAAAGAACAGTACTTTACCATTGTTCGGGCTTAAATTATAAAAGTTCGTACAATTTTAAAAACTAATAAAAACATTCACAGTAGGATCATATCCATCGAGCACATGTTCATCATCCTTTCAAAACTCAAAATATACTAGAAACTTATAGTTAGTATCATAAAATTCTTTATTTGCATCACAATCATTTATTACCTACCAACGAACATGAGTCATATCCATTTTTTCGTGATATCGTTCTAATAAAATTTATTATAACGAAGGAAGTAGATGAAGATATTTGAAAACTGTTACAAATAGAAGTGAAATTTCAGGCCTAACAACCTGTGAAAGAATTAATTTGATTGGTCTAAACTGTTACTTAAAGACAGCTTTTGCAAACAGAGCCATGTGAATGCCAGAATTCCGTCCGTTAAGAATTCTGACACACCCTACGCAATGCCGGAATACCGGCCGTTAGGATTCAAAGGGTTAAACCATATATATTATGAGAGCAAGCGCTATATAGAGTACAAGGAATCTCTCATAAACACTCTATTAATACAAAAGGCTAGACCGAAAACTATAGTACTGAACTTGTAGCAACTCCAGCCCCTCAGATTGCTGAATAAAAACGTGGGTAGAAACGTGCTTCATTCTAATAAAAATATATACTAATATACTAGACAAAACATGAAATAATGTCAGTATTTTAAATACGTCTGCATACAATGGTTGAATGCTGAAGACACTGAGAGAACAGGCTGCCCAGGTTTCAAATTTCTGTTCGGCTTCTGAAGCAAAAACACGTTGAATCATTTTTTCCAATTCTGAGTTTGAACCGTTCTGAACAGCAAACTTATCTGTAATTACTCGGACTGTTGGAAGTTATGAGTAGACAAACCTTGCGACTCAATAACTCCAAATTCCCAGCTCCCACAAACTATCAGCTAGGTTCAAAAGTAAATACCTCGAGCTCTATCGCAGCAAGAACTACAATGAAAGTTATTAGCCACAAACCTCTCTCTTCTTGCACGATCCTCATGTCCTTTTCTACTTCGAGACGGCTCAACTCGCTTCTGTCCATCTTAGCCAGGACTTTGTCAAGCTCAAGGACAGCTCCTTGGTAGACAACAACATTGCTCTCATCATTCCTTTCTTGGACTGCTGCCTCACCTATTCTCCTTCGGTTTCCTGTGAGTGCCATCAGAGTGGGCAATGAACTTTGTATAACCTCTTATATATATGCTGTTATATGACTTCCTCACTGTTTCCACGTAACTTATATATGAAGTGACTGTTCAAAAGACTACATAATATATATTTAATAATATATATATAATAACAGACTCTCAATATATATATATAATAATACAGTCAAAATCGGATAACTTGCCCTCGGATAGCTCAAACACATTGTTAACTCAAATGGATTTGTTTGGTCCATTCCCACACAATGAACAATTGCTTTAGATAACTCGACCTTAACATCATTAACTCGAACAGTTTTTTGCCCAACAGCTACCGAGACCTTGTTATCACTTTAGAATATCACTTCATTCCAAGCCATAGAGATAAACATCAACTTTCAGTAGTTTTTAGGTGTTGTTATTACCATCATCGGCAAAATATTTTTACTAACAATTTTTTTAAAAGTATGCAAAACATCAAATTTTACTAAACATGCGCTTTGCGATGGCCCTTTGAAAGCAAGGAAAAGCGAGGTAACCCTCAGATAAACTTAAATGTTGACTTGCAACAAAATTCACATTACAGTTATTTGGTATCAAAAGATTCACCATGTCTTACTCTGCAGTGTTGTAGGTGCAAAATATGTGGAAATGTGATTACAAGCTCTTAAAAGCCCAAAAACGAACAGTTGATCGCAGCCAACACGAAACCGCCATAGATCGGAATCCGTTTATTTTTCTGACGTAGTCATTACATTTGGTTATTGTTTTGTCGCGTGATGTTTTCACATAAATTGCAAGGCCAATAAAAGGCTCAATATAAAACTTCTCGTAGCACTAGTTTATGACAAACACTTCGGATTTTACCGAAGACCCTGTATCAAATATAGATGCTTGCTACTTTACAGTTTTGTTTCGGCTTGGTGTAATCGTCTAGTTGTAATCTGATTATTTGACTCATACTTCACGAATAATTTCTGCAGCATTTTTAGATTATCACAGGTGACCAACAGGCTCATCATATTTATCAGACAATGATATGTACTCCTTCGAGCTAAGGTTGCAAAATTAAACGAATTTTTATGGTAGGTTATAAGATATCAGTGCTGAAAGTGACAGCATTACAATGACGATAAAATAGACACGTAAGAACAATAGACATGGTTTTATCGAATGCGTGAAGTATATTTGTGAAAACATTTCGACGAATGATGTTGTGTGAAAGTGAAAACAGAAACCATATTGTACAACTACGTCCCATTTGAGCCGTTTTGGAAAGAGAATCCAATCTACGACGGTTTTGTGATGGCTGCGATTAACTGTTCGTCTTTTAGCTTTTAAGAGCTTGTAATGACATTTCCACATATTTTGCACCTACAACACAACAGAGTAAGACATGGTGAATCCTTGGATATCAAATAACTGTAATGTGAATTTTGTTGCAAGTCAACCTTTAAAGTAAAATCGACAAAATTGATTTTGATTAAAACGCTCAGGAGAAAAAGTTTTGCCAATTTTAACCTGAGAACATCCTGGCAGTCACATCGCCTAAAACAGCAAACAAATCTCAAGTGATAGTAAAATATCTATACGTTCTGATGAAATTTTTAAAACTTCACAAGATAGGCCCTTTAACTTGCACCAAGCAATCTATGCTGATTTATAATATAGTTCGTATATGTACATGTATCTACTGATAACAACATGCAGTTTTGACGGTGCTCCGATAACTTGAACGCTCTGATAACTCGAACACTTTTGCTCGGTTCCGTGAAGTTTGAGCTATCTGAGCTTCACTGTATATATAATAACAGACTCTTAATATATACTCTCACTATTATACATACAGAATAATGTTGAGAGAGTTACATTATATTATTACATGAATTACATGAAAGGCTTCTTTGCTAGCAGCGTTTCTTAGGCTAATAAAGTCATGCTAGTAGGCACACTCGCAGTATATACCTATAATATTTAATTCTCATTTGTATGCTACACTCATTTCTAGCATACAACAAATAGGGATGATATCTGTCTTACATGAATGAGGTACTATGAAAACATCAGGAGTCATCTTCTCCATAGATGCACAACTACTACACTTCCTTGTTGCCCTCTTTAATACACAATTTAGACATAGACGGAGGTGACAGCTTCTGGCAGCACTCACTGAAAGATGTCATCAATTACCTTCTGCAAGTTGTACAATGTCCAGCTCCTTCTCCGGCATCTCCTCAGGATCACCTGGCTGAGGTTCTGGTCTATCAGTAAGTGTTCTATAATTCATATTGTCTTTCGGTGTGCACACCTTTTGCAGCAACGCACGTACCTGTGGGCGATGCAATCATATTTAATACGAGTGAGATACCGATGGCTATTACCTAAATGCTTGTGAGTGCATTTAACCAATGCCGGTGAGTTTCTTGCAGGAAAATACTGTTATAAATCGCCGCCATTTCTGTTGATGAAATAAAGTTACAAAAGTATTCTTAAGGCTTAGTGCTGTTTTAAAATGAATTTATTTGTTTTAACAGGGTTCTACTAATTTTTCAGTGCAACCTATACATTCATCAGATGGAAGTGTTAAAGGGTTTACGATTAATGCTTGTTGTTTAACCAACCAGCTGGCAGCAATACACACGCAGCACTTACGACAGCAAACTGGTTAAAGATAAACCTTGCATATTCAGTTGCAGAGAAATCCATGACCTGTATGTTAGCATCTTTTCAGCGCACAAAACGAATGAGGACAGACAACACTAACTACAAAGTGCAAATATCGTCCCTAATCCTCTCAATGGAAAACATAGAATCATCGAAAGAGGGCCTGAAGCCTGGTTCATTTTGGTTAATACTACTTTGTAACTCCACCTACACTCTGTCACCCTTTACATAGGTCAAGTTTGATAAAAAAGCTAACCAAGCCAAATATTTTCATTCGCATCATACACCTTTCATGCCAATGTTCAGATACATGTTCTGTCAGTCTTTTTTGAGCATGAACAATAACTCATATGAACCAGTCTTACGAGAAAGTGTAAGAAATATGCAGGTATAGACCTGAGCGCGAGAGACTTGTAGGCCAAGGGTATATATCATGTCCTCAAGGTCTTTGTCCATGATATACCCGGCACGTGTCGTATCATAATAGACAAAAGCGAGGAGGGCTGCCTTGTCCACTGTAACTTGTGGTCGCTTCTCCGGCTCCTTCTATCAAAAAGACAAGCGCTGAGAGATGCTGCTGACGTATAGCCACCAGAACAATTCTATCAATTGATCAACATTAAGCCTATGAGCTAAGAATGACTTTTGATAGAAACATGCGAGGCAGCAAATAAAAAGGTGAACGCAAGGTACAGAAGCTATATATCTGCTCAACATATGGTCACAAACCTTTTTTGCAACAATGCTGCTAGCCCTGTCAGAGCGACCAGTTACACTGCTGCTGAGACTAGCTTTGTCGTCATCATCATCATCCTTCTTTCTTCTTTTACTCTGTAATAGCGGCACATATTGATATGACAGCTAGTATTAAACTAGTTAACAACTAAAACACAAGCTCTTCAGAATGTCAACCCAGAGAACAAGTTTGAAAGCGGCTGTCGTACAATGACCACTGCCAATCAGCTTTAGTGAATGCATTTCTGGGCATCGATGACATCCTTCTCAGGGTTGTTATCCCTCCACAGAAATAATTGCCGATGAGTTTCGATAATGCATAGGAAACACCTATATTAATCAATCCCACATTGTCATTGCGTGTGTCTGTCTGTGTAAACGATATACATTTCTACATTTTGCCTGATTTTGTCCCAAACATACGCTCCGTGCCTTCAACCAGACCGCCAAAAGTATTTAATTTTAAAACTATGTCTAGTTGGTGAGAACTTAAGCACCTTAGCCTCTTAAGCACTCACTCGAGGGAATTTGATTTGACGGGAAGGAAATCCCGGGCATCACCAGGCTTAAGGTACGGGGTCACACAAGCCGATTTCTTTCGTTGGTTTCAACCAAAATCACGAAATTACTGAAAAACACAGAATTATTTGGCCAAAATTCACAGAATTGTCAGAACTGTGCATGCACACCGAAATCGTCAACGAAACACTTTCAATTGGCTAAACAAACTATTAGCAAGCATGATTCTAGCAGCTTTCGCGTTTTATACATTCTGAGGTACATAACGGGACACCCAAGAAAATACTAACGCAACTCACCATAGTAAATACAACGCAACTGACTTGATTGCGCTAAAAATGGCAACTTCTTCTACAACGGAACTTTTGCTGCTAAAAAAGAAATTGTTATGACTAAAAAAGAAACGATTCCTAGCCATTGTGTTTGAACGATAAAGAACCAACAATAGCGTAGTCTAGGCAGTTGAATCGTGTGTACTATGTAGAATTGCACTGGTACTTTTATTGTGTATCGTAATAAGTGTCTTGGACTATACCAATTGTGAAAGCTGCTAAAATTGCGCTCATTCATAAATTGTTTAGCCAATTAAAACTGTTTCGTCAACGATTTCGGTGTGTATGTACAGATCTGACAATTTTTTTGTGAATTTCGGCCGAACAATTCTGTGTTTTTTGTTCATTTCGTGATTTCGGTCGAAACCAACAAATAAAATCGGCTTGTATGGCTGTACCTTCACTGCTGGTATGTTATAAATTGTAATTAATTGTGGTAAAACCAAATGAGGTGTACATGTTCATAAAAACCAAATGAGGTGTACATGTACATAAACCCAAATGAGGTGTACATGTACATACTACTCTCGACACCTTATGAACCTCCCTGTGAGCAAATAATGAGACTCGACTGCCTTTTAGGCTTACCTTGGGATTGACTACAAATGCCACTTGCGTACTCGTACTCGTGCTTACCAGAACAGGCAGATCAGTGACCCATGACAACTGATCAAGCAGATAAAATGTAGCGTGCAGATGTAAGTGCTCAACTAATCTACCTCTAATTCTACAGACTGTTCTCTCTGTCTCTTTCCACCTTCCACCTTGTCTTCCTTGCTTTCTTTCTCTTCACCAGCCTTGTCTTTGTCTCCCGAAGCCTTGGAATCATCTCCCTATAGATGATCACACCACTAACTGAGATGATACGCACAGCAAATACTTAATATATGGTGTTGCTTTATGTCACATAGTTTTAAATGATGCAAATGTCTCAAGTTCAAGTCCCAGCCAATGTCATTATTTTTCACTAGACAGCCATTGCCCTAGCTTGATGATATACATATCACCTTGCATACATTTTCGCTCATGACATTAGAGAACTAAGTCCAAGTCTCATGTACAATAACTTTGTCATCATACACAAACGTGTTAGGTACACAAATATCCCTAACACATCGCCGCTGAGAACAAACATTTTTTTTTATAAAAGTGATGGTTGAGACGGGCTTGCTTAGCTTTGCCCACACCACACACCCGGGCACATACGCCCCGACCCATGAATGGTGGATGGTTAGCCAGGCATCCTTAAAACCAGTCTAACCACACATGCAGCAAAAAGCCATCATGACAGATCAAAACTGCCAGCTTCCTAAATGCTTACCTAGCGAGCCCATAGGTATGTCAGTTATAAACCAACCTAAACCAAGTCAATAAAATATTTGATCATGTGACGTCAGCGCTACTAATGTCAACCAATGAGAAAGCAAGATGCATGTGGTATGCATGAATTTATTAGCTGTGTACATATTGATAATTCAAACCATAAATAATCAGGCACCTTATCCGTGCCGGTCTCATCCACTGCCTTCTCTTCAGGCTTGCTAGCAACTGAACTGATCTTCTTGTATACGCAAAAGCCGAAGTCTCGTGACAGCATCTCATTGAATGACTCAGCGAAGAGTGACACCTGCAATACATGACCTATAGTTGACAGAAAATTCTCAAGGCAGAGACATATGCCTCTATATTAAGGATAGCACCTGAAATACCTGCCTCTATAATAGTTGAAAGAATACTCTCTAGTCAAAAAGACATGTCTCTATAGAAAGGATAACATCTACAATACATGTCATTTATAGTTGAAAGAACCCTCTCTAGTCCAAAAGACATGTCTCTATAGAAAGGATAACATCTGCAATACATGTCATTTATAGTTGAAAGAACCCTCTCTAGTCCAAAAGACATGTCTCTATAGAAAGGATAAAACCCGCAATACATGTCATTTATAGTTGAAAGAACCCTCTCTAGTCCAAAAGACATGTCTCTATAGAAAGGATAAAACCCGCAATACATGTCATTTATAGTTGAAAGAACCCTCTCTAGTCCAAAAGACAAGTCTCTATAGCAACAGCAAGACACAGGCTCTCTATCTATATTTATATCTATATCTATACGCCATTCACCAAGCATGCTAAAAAGAGAAGCTAAACATATAAAATCAAGTATCTAAAAGTACCTCAAAGGAGTGCTCTTTGTTGTCTTCTGGTCTGTAGTCAAGTAAGACACTGAGGCTCATGACAGAACAATCAAACTTTCCATTCTTTGCAGACCTGTATGCAAAGCATAACAGAGAATCTACTCTGACCTTGTACCATCCCTCAAGGCATATGACACGACACCAGGAGTTGTTTACTCTTGTAGCTGGTTTACAAACCCTGACTATCACAGTAACATATATGTTAGGTTATAGAAAATCACTTTGCGTGCCTCCATCACCAAAACAATTAAGGATTCAAACTAATTTTCCCTATTCAACGTCAGATCAGTAAACATAAAACAGCTCATTATCGAAATGGACATTTTTACTAGGTCAGGAACTAGTTCGTTACTGGAATTATTTAGCTCTACAGAGACAAGGAAGCCTTCTGAACACACTGCGTGATGACAACAAGACCTGTTAAGAGGCCATACGCGGTTGACTGGCCCTACCAACTCTACCTTTACTCGTCAAGGTCCTTTATACACAACTGTTTTACAAATAAAATCGTTTACACTTGCAGCTAATTGAGAACGGAGAAGTTTTCCAATGACTTGGAAGAGTCAACAAAACCTGAGTGGTAAAGCTTGGAGGTTTTTAAAATACAGGAAGAGAAACATCAAGCAGCTGATAAAAGAAAATGCATTACTAATAATAATAAGATGAAATATCAAAGATGATTATGGCAAATACATATGCCTCACAGATTCTATTGCAAGAGAATCCAAAGGATAAATGTTTGGAAATTTCCCAGTTTAATTGTTTCAACGACATTTTTCCGACTGGTTTTCACCAGGATTTTCCCAGTGGTAATTACAGCTCTGGGAAACATACCACCCCTACTGTGCATGAGGCTGTTACAGTAGTACGAGCTCTTCTCCATGAATCGGAAACTTTGATGACATATACGAGGAATATGTATCATGAAGACGATTCCTCGACACAAAGTGACTGTTTCAACTGTTTCAACTGTATCCAATACCCAAATTGGTAAAAAAGTCAAGCATGTCAAAAATGAACTGCTGAGCCAATCAGAGATGAGCCGAAAACAAACACATCGACATGATTGGCTGAATGAGAAAGCAAAGGCGGGAAAAAGCAGCACATTTACAGCGACTAGATGAGACCCTTATAAGTTATAAGAAAGCAATATTCTTGTGCTTGTCAACCTATCGTTGATTCGTAATGTCAACAGTATTTTAGAATCGGAGTTGCAACTATTGCCAGTGCTCTACCAAAGCCTTACGAGCTCCCATTTCTAGTGTATACTGGTTGTAGAATACTCACTGAAGATCTTGCGTCATCGACAGACAGGAGCAGACAAACACAAGACTACTGATGAGATACAAGCGTCCCTTGACCTGAGACTAGCAATGTGAAAACAAAAGGGAGTACCTATTGGGATGAACCATGACAACCGGCTCTTCAGGAAATACATAAAGCTTCTCCAAGTGAACTCTTAGTCTTTCCAACTCTCTGGCTTTTTGCTCCTTTTCTTCTGGAGTCAGCTCGATCTGCTTTGCCTCATCCTCCTCCTCCTACATTATCCGATAAAATCCTAACAACCTTTCTAATTGTGCATTTGAACGAATCGTAGCGTGTCTATAGCGAATGCTGTGAGACACCAAAGTCGATAGGGCTTCGCAATTTCCAAAAGTCACCAGACGATTCGTGATATTATTATCATGTAAAATACTTGCAAATTTTGTTTATAGTTTTTTGTATATTCAACTCAAAAAGGAACTGTTTTGTGTTCTACATAATTAGAAACATCATTTTATGAATGACTGTGTGGGTGGAAGTGGCCATTGAATGAGCTTATTATAAGACTAGAAGGCCTATGTAGTTCAGTTCCAGTGACTCCCTGTTAAAATCGTCAGGTGTGAGTTAGATCACCATTACACAATTATATCGTTTATACGATATCTCCTTAAATGGTGGCGATTTTAAAATCGTTTACTTTAAAAATCGCCACCAAACAAGTAAATCCCCATATCGTGAAGCTCTACAAGTCAATAACTGCACACACTATCTAAATTGTGTAACCACTGAAAACCATTAGCTGTCACGTACGGAATTTTTATCGATCCCAAAGCCTTAACAATTCATTAGTTTATCCAAACGAATAATGTATGCATTACTGTCACTAAAAGTGATAGATTTACAGCCCTTTGATTACGAATAGTTATAACAAACCCTTTCATGACCTTCACCCCCTTGACACCAAGTTTCGAAGTCAGGCACAGGTGCAAATGTGTTAGGATAGCGAATAAAAAACTTCAGACGAGGCGAATTATTGATAGTAATAATTTCAACAATCAAAATACTGGGAAATGTGCACCAATCAAAATGGTAGTGCTCGATTATAACGCTGAGAGTTTAAGAAAGTTGTTCCAGAGTAGTGTTGGGCCGGTATCT
Organism: Watersipora subatra; assembly: GCF_963576615.1. Classification (NCBI taxonomy): domain Eukaryota; kingdom Metazoa; phylum Bryozoa; class Gymnolaemata; order Cheilostomatida; family Watersiporidae; genus Watersipora; species Watersipora subatra. Next base: position 23,188,422 of record NC_088709.1, read on the forward strand.
AATTTAGTGCCGGATCGGATATCCTTGCACATTTTTATCGGGTTTTCCGGTATCGGTATTTACCATCTTCGGTATCCTTTGCCAACAAAGAAAGTTCGGTATCGTCGGTACTATTGTTCGGTATGTGGTTATCAGTGTGTCTTTAAATGGTTTAAATTTTAAATCATAACTGTCTCGAACAATTTTTATCGTTGTGCAAAGAGTAGCCTGTGCAAAAAAACATTCTTTAGTCAGCAGTATATTGTTACGGCAAAGAGACTCCTTGTTTTGGAAAGCCAAAAAGAAAAGAAAGATGGAAATATAATTTTTATGATAGATGTTTTTATTGTTTATTCTATTAAAAAATATAGTTATTGATACAAACATTATGTATAATAAAGAACAGATAGATAATGGCAACGGGCTCTCTTTGTTAAATATACTGAAACAGTTTAAAAAAATCTTACTATCACATATTGTAATCAGGTAATGTAATCACATAATTATACGCAGTCCAATTAGAGTCTAGTCCCGTTAGAGTCTTTATACGTCCTCCCATCTGTGTAGAACTCTCAAACCTTCGAGGCTGGTGGCATTATAAATGTAACGTAATATAATAATAGATACAGTAAGCGTGGAAATTTTCGTTGAATTTGTTCGCCAATGCGTGCTGAGATTGGCATGTTCGTCGTGAAGCGTTTCAAAAATCTCTCCGGATATCCGTATAACCATATACCGGTAGGCTTTTACGGATTAATACCGATCACATCAAACCGGCCGCGGATACCTAGCTGACACCGAAAATGATTGATTTCCTCGGATACCGAGAATCCCTCGGTATCGGTAAGAGCGGATAACCCAATACCGGCCCAACACTATTCCAGAGCCCTTGTAGATCAATTAATATCTCATTAGAGCGGCTAGCGAGCTCCAATAAAGAATAAGTCTGACTTTTATGCATATACACATTCATAAAGTTAACAACAATAAGCTACACTCTAACCAGTTAACTAAATACAGTTAAGAGTGCTATCAGGTTCCCTACGCACACGGTGTGCGCATACGGTGTGCGCATACGGTGTGCGCATACGGTGTGCGCATACGGTGTGCGCATACGGTGTGCGCATACGGTGTGCGCATAATGCATTCAGTTTCTCATAACACTCAGTCTTTGGCAAAATACTGCGAGTTTCACTTTGTCAAGTAGGGTCAATTGACAGTAAATACGCAGATATGTGGCTATGTGTGTGGCTATTTGTGTGGCTATGTGTGTGGCTATGTGTGGCTGTGTGTGTTGCTATGTGGCACATGTAAACCATTATAAATAGCTTAATATTTTAAGGTACGATAACCGAATGTCTGCCTTATAACAAGTGCGTTGTCTTTACCAAAAACAATGCAATGGAGTCGTTCATGAATTTTCCATAGAGTAATTACTATGGCAGTCATGAATCACTGACAGTGGCAAATGGAAGATAAGCAACTCCAATTTTATGGATATGAATTAAATGAGTGTTTATCGTGCACCTCATTCCTCGATGGATAATTTGTCAATATTTTATCGTGTTCTTTGCCAGGGTACTCGTATATTTCCACAAAAATAGCAACCATTAGCTAAAGTTTGATAGAGTGAACTGAAAACAATAACTGGTTAGCTTTGAGTTTCGTACATCTTAATATACTCGCAATAGTGATACATCAAAAGCATATTCAACAAAGGTATAACACACATATTAATTGCTTGATCAAATGGCGTGGAATACTTTGGCAATAGCTGAACAGATAAATGACAAACATTAACTGTTTTAATTACACTGTATTTCTAAGTAACTAACGGTCAATTCACCTAGTAAATAGAGACATATCATCACATCACTATTATTATGATCAGAGGTTTGTCAGTATACTGTCTAAATGAGGTGATGAATAGTTAGAGAAGGTCTTTTACATCTGATATAATTGTAAAGGACTTTGTTATCCAGTCTCAATGGTTTACATTTTTACTCTGATGAGAATTGGCTTCATTACATGACTGGCACTTCCTATATGGGTAATATGACATTGCTATCGCAGTATCTCGAAAATCAGCAAAATTTAATGTTAATAAAAACGGGTTTTCATCAAACTTATACAGATATTCCCACAGCAGCGCATACACAATCTCCTATTTTTAACTGCCTTCAAGCTACAAAAAGCAGCGTAATTTTTAAATGTTTTTGCTGCAAACAACATATATGAAGCATTTAATATGTACTCTACAGCATTTCATCGTCCCTTCCAACATAAGGCAGACCAAGCGAGGCAAATCCATAGCTGGTTTTAGTATAAATCTAAGCAAGGTGAAATTATTACCGTATAGTCGTTAACTCTTCTGTTAAATGACATTCAAACACAATTGCTACATACCAGTGGCGTCTCCTCAGGATCAGCCGCATCGGGTAGAGATTTCTCTGTATCCATTTCTTCCTTTTCTTCCTCAGCCTCCATTTCCACTTTAAGAAGCTTGCTGAGCTTTGCCTGGAGCTGAGTCTTTAGACCTTTGCAGGAAACATTGCGAGCTTCCAGCTCTGTTCTCAGTTCAAGTACCTGAGCCAAGAATTGCAAAGATACTACTCAACTCGCAGGGTCAATACACTTGGTTACCAAATGCTTTGCAACTTGAAGCATGTTGAGAGAAAGAGCACACAAAGTTTTACTTGAAGAATTAGTGAATTAACCCTTTGACCAGGTATAAGCCCGCCAAAAACAATCGAAACTCGTGTAATTTATTTTCGAAAATTCAATAAAATCGATATTTTACGAACATGCATAGCTCAAATCTTAAATTTATTTCTATGAACAAAATTTTTTGTACAGAAACATTCATTCACATATCTACTATTAAAAAAAATACAACCATGTGCAATTGTCCCTGTATGAAATGTGTGGAAGCATTTTTTCTCGGTAGAGTCAAACGCTATTAACGTAGCCATGCGAGCCACCATAACGATCGTTTTCTCTGTATATTCCAAGTATATTGAAAGTCCAAAAAGTTTACATCACTTCTATCATTTGAATTATTTTTATTCTGATCAGACAAAAAATCACTAAAGATCGCAGGATCAAATAATCTTTTATTTTACCGTTTTGAAAGTCGAACCGATGTTGACTGGTTTTTCCAACTTTTATTCTTTTCCAAGGAGGCTCGATTTGTTTAGCTTTTAGCACAAAGCAACGCCTCTCAGATAATCGTTTCATATTGTAAATCATCGACCGATAGCTTGTTGATGATATTTAAAACTTACTAGTGTTCATATCCTTTGTTTAACGTTACTAGGCGACAGCTTTATAAACGTCTACCGAAATCGACATAAATGTCGTTTCCCCACGCAACCGGTAAAGGACATTTTGGTCATTTCCCCTGCCAAAGTTTAATAGAAAACAACAATATTTGAAATGGTGCTGACTGGGCAGCTAGCAATGACATGATCAACCACAGTTTACCCTACAAAACTTTCATTTATTTTGACAAAAAGTTCGTTTAAAGCTTGACCCCCTTAGGATATATACAAGTTCAAACAAAATATGTAACTGAGCCTTAAATGTAAATAATGGCTAGGGGTACATATTACAGAGACTTGTACCCAAGTTTAAATAGTTATAACAGGTTATTTTTGACAAAATATTTTATATCCGTTGTAGCCATACCAAGCATCTAGCAATTGTGGAAGTAAATCATCAAAAAAAACTATTGTACAACCAGCTGCCCAATCATTATCCTCAGGTGTGTTCATAGTAACCAATAGTATTTCTGCAAATGCTTCAAGCATGCATATTTTAACCGGCGTAATGACTACAACCACAATTATTCCAGTGTGTAGCAAGGTAGCCGCTTGGTCTGGTGGTTAGCATGCCTGTCTGCCAACCTGGAGATTTTGAGTTCAAATCTGGTGTGAAGTGGATTTTTCTTTCTTATAACTTTGCCGCTATATCTGGACACACGAATGACAGACCAACAAAGACAAACACTGAGCTTTATATAGAGAGATCATATTTACACTATAGAGATATCATATGTACACTAGAGAGAGATCATATAGACTCTATAGAGAGATCGTAGGTACACTATGGAGAGATTGAATAGACACTATAAATAGAATCATATAGATACTATAAATAGAATCATATAGATACTATAAATAGAATCATATAGATTGATCAGATGTACACTAAAGATAGAATAATATAGAGATGTTTAACAAAATCGAGAACCTTCATAGTCTTTGGATCCAGCTTTGACCAATGAGTTGGTTCCGGCTTCTCGACGGCCTCCGCATCACCGCCATCAGACTGTACATTCGCTTCACCATCTTCGTTAATCGACTCCTGCAAGCATGAATATTCTATGACCTTCGTGTGACTGAGCTGGAGGCCTAAATATCCCTAACAATGGCATCAGTGGTGCTGACATCAGATCAAGCCTTAGTGAATGAGGTCCCTGCAAGCTCAATGCAACTGGAAACCACACAGTCAGCTTATCAGTCTTCAATGGCAGAAAGAGGTGGGGTGGCGGCACTGGGTGCCCCAACAAGTAGCAATCTAAAATGCAAAGCCTCAGTCTAGGTCGACAATCACCGTCCCATCTTATTAGCAACTAGGTAAAAGTCTGTAACACTAGGAAATGCAATCAATAATAATGAGTGCCTGTGATTGGCTGGTCTCCGCTGCAGAATTCCCAATTGTAGCCTGTGAGACTGGAGGATCTACAGGAAGATTGAGGGGCGTCTCCTCTAGTTGCTTTGCCTCCTCCTCCTCCTCACCGAGTTTGACAAGAAGACTATGTTTGTAGCGATCTTGTAGACTTAGATAATCCATCATGGTAGGAACAACACTCCAAATATCGGGCAGAAATATGACGACATGCTCCGTATGCTCAGGGATGACCTTGCCCTTGTATGTCTCTTCAGGTCGCAGGTAACTTATGTCAACAAACTTATACCTGCAGTGCACCAGATGCACAGAAACAAGAAACCATGATGTTATATCGCAAACAAACATCGCATGCTGGTAACAAAAGAGTGAATATATCAAGGAAAATGAAGACAAAATGATAGTCATGAACTTGCAATTACAAATATAGTAGTATCTGTGACATCAAACTTGATCGGCTGACAAAGCTTGTGAATACAAGAATCATGGAGAACTATATGGAAAGGGAAACATACCACTGCGTGCACGCCGACAGATCTATCCCTGTGAGGTTGCGTGTTGTGCGGATGGCTGTGTTGACAAGTACTTGCGGATTGCTAGCTGGATTTTCTCCATCCAAACTCGGACTCCATGGACCTCCGATGGCAAGGGGTTCATTTTTAGAGCGCATTCCTACGAGGAATTGCAAAACCCGAGTCGGATGGGTAAAGTCTCCGTCCCGAGTCTCTTCCGACAAAGAGCAACACTGCTTGTAAATCTCCTCCATAGAAGGCTGTGTTAGAAGCATTACCTGTGAAATGAAAAAGCGCATCAAAAACTTGCTATTCGTGAGACGGGAGGGTGGACACTGAGAGTCAGCGGTAGAAACCCTGGCAAAGAGTGGACGACCCTACTTAGTAATGAATATTTAGAATGGCGATACCGGTTTTAACTAAAGTGAAAAACCAGTAGCCAAACGCTATTTTCTAAAATAATATATTGTATATCCCAGCTTATAAACTGATTTTGAAAAGCAAAAAATTGCCAAACTAAGGGGTCTGGCTTACGCATGTAACTCTGATTGAAAGCATATGAAATGACGTTATGCTAACTTAATTTCAACAACTACAACTACAAACATGCTAGAAAGCGGCTGGTAGCCTTTTACTAACAG